>NW_007231591.1:352167-404204 GCF_000164805.1 Carlito syrichta | reverse complement strand
AATAAATAAATAAATAAATAAAAAGACTGCATAATACATTTTAATTTCAGTGAAAAATCAGCATTCTTTAGATTTTATTTATTCTTCAATAGAATCCAGTCTGGCTTTGTCATAATAACTTCACATAATTTTTCTGAAGTCATATTTTGGTCTTCATTTAATTATTATTCAGCTCCTCAAAATTTTGTCAAATAGTGTCTACAAAGCAGATTTTACCATTTGCAAAACAAAAAATAAAGGTCATGAGAAAATAACTAACATTAGTAAGCTAAGCAATAATAAATACATTTCCAAAGGCTTAGTTTTTCAAGTAAAACTCAAATATTGGCACAATTCTCCATTATGCATATTGAAAAGGGAATTAAAAAAAATTATGTCCTACAGTTAGATACACATTTAGAAATGCTAATCTACATTTAGAAATATGTATCTTTTTTATGTTTCACTAATTTTCCATTAATTTTCAATTTTAATGCATTATTTTAGAAAACCCAAATCTTTGAATTACACATACCTGTTTTCAAGGGTAGGCTACATATTGAAAATGTGTAATAAATTATATTTGCATATTTTATATATTTAAATAATATTTAAATGTATACATTGCCAGTAAAACCAAACCAAAACAAAACTTGAGTCCCTTGGCACACACACTGTCCCAGATATCTAGGAAAAAATCACAATCACACAAATATAAGATTAGCCAGTAGCAAATATTATTGTTTTTACATTAATGACTACAAATTGATTTTTTTTATATTCAGAAACTCCATAAATTCACCTCTCAGCTTGGGAGATACAAACTTATTATTTCCTGAATGAAATAAACAGCTGTTTTCAGTTTAGAAGAGGCTTTACAAATGTACAGGTATTTTTCAAACAATTACTAACAGTGAACTGTATCATTTGGGGGTCAAATTTTTGATAAGATTTAACTCTAAGCATTATTTCTTTGCTTCAGTTTTCAGTTAGTATATATTTTTAAAATGGTGTTGTTAGGGGGAGGGGGTATTTTTGGTATTTAAACTCTCTGCCTTTCCTGTGTCTTACTTTGACCTTCCTGATCAGAGTATGAACTCTGTATCAGGGATTCTAAAAAAAAAGTTTATAACATCCAGGCAAGAGAAGTATGCCAGTATAGAGTGGTTAAAATTAGTTGTAAAATGAAATCTTGCTGAAGATATATGATAGTCACAAAATAAAAGTTTCTTTTAAAAATTAAATTGAATTTTTTGAGCAATCATTAATTTTTCAAGCATTATTACTATTTTCGCACTTTAATGATAAAATTGATCTTTATATATTCAAAGGAAAATTGTTTTAAATATAAGAGCATTACTTTGACAAATAGAATTGAAAATATTATTTTCCAAATTTGTGCAGGCACTATTTAGATAGAGAGTATATTAAATGATATGGATGTGACTTATAGCCAGGTACATTTGCCTGTAAAACCAACAAACAAAAAACAAAGAAACAAGAAAAAATAAATATCCATGCTGTGAGAATGAATAAGCTACTCTGAGAGAGTGGTTTGTAGATTTCAAGTAATTGAATTGCAAATCTATATTTGAATTGATTTTAATACATTATTTGTAATTTGAGCAATCAAGTGTGACAATAGTGTTGGTTAAAAATAATTTTTTTTTTCCATAAAGAAAAGAAACCTTTACCAGGTTTTATGATAGCATCAAAATAAATGTTTCTTTACTTATAACTATGTATATGATAGAAATATAAAACAATTTAATGCAAATTATTGGATTAAAACTGCATAATAATTAATAATGTTCTTGTAAGTATTTTTGTTCAGATGTTTTCCTATATATGCATTTCTAATGAATATTCAAGAATGGGATTCCTGAGTCACAGAGAATTCATGTTTTGAAATGTGGTAAATGCCTCCCCTTGGTGTTAAGAGGCTGAGTTAACCTGCACTTCACTCTTACCATCAGCATAATGAGTCGGGTGCCCTGTATCCTCTCCAACATGGGTATTCCTGCTATCTCAGCCTTTCTGGTGGGTAGATAGCGGTGGTACAACAGTGTAATTTTAATTTGTATTTTTCTGATGACTAATGATGTCAATCATCTTTCTAGCAGTCATTGGCAATTTGGATATCATTTCAGAGTTCTTCAAGTTCTGGATAGCTTTCCTATTCTTTTTTTAAATGATTGCTAGAATTTATTTGTATATTAGAAATAATACTTTTATTAGTAATGTGTATTACAAATACTTTTTTCACTCTCTGACTTAACTTTTTACCCTCTTAACGGTATTTTTGCAAACATGTGAATAGTAATATATGTATTTTTCTTTATGGATGTTGACTCTTAGTAAGTCCAAGTTAAAAAAAATCTTTCACACCCCAGTACTTTCACTATGGTTTCCTATGTAGTATCCTAATAGCTCTACTGTCTTATGGTTCATATTTGAATCTAAAATCCAACTTGAGTTGATTTTTGATGTGATATACGATACAAGATATCCAAATGACTCAGTCGCATTTGTCACAATAACCGGCCTTTCCTCACTGCTCCTTGGCCCATTTGCCATATTCAAGATTCCTTACATGTGTGATTTCATTTTGGGGCAAAAATTTGTTCCATTTATCTCCTTATTTACATGTTACTGATATGCAAAGTCTAGTAAAGTAACTTAATAATGAGCTATTACATACAATTTTTTTTTCAAGGTTGTCCTGGAACTTAAAGCACTCTTCATTTATATTTACATTTTAGTATTAGCTTTTCAATGTACACACAATAAGCACTTTTAATTTAATGATGATTGTTTTGCCTCTATGGGTCAATTTATTTTTATTTTATTTATTTATTTTTTTTGAGTTGGAGTCTCACTGTCGCCCAGACTGGAGTGCAGTGGCCGCTCCCGGCCACCGCAGCCTCACCTGCTGGGCTCCGGCGATCCTTCCACCTCAGCCTTCCGAGTAGCCGGAATTACAGGCATGCGCTACCACGCCCGGCTAATTTTTTGATTTATTGTAGAGGTGAGGTCTCGCTGCCCAGGCGGGTCTCGAACCCACGGGCTCAGGCAATCCACTCACCTCAGCCTCCCAAAGGCGCGGGATTACAAGCTGAGCCACAGAGCCCGGCTCTATAGATCAACTTAGGAGAGCATTACTGTTTTGATAATATTCAGTCTTATCCATAATCAGCATTTCCTTCCATTTATTTATAGCTTTTTTAAAAAAAACTTTTCTCGGTAATGTTTTATTATTTTCTTTTTAGAGAAACTACATATCTATTGTGAAATTTATTGCTAGGTATTTTTTCAAACATTTCTAGTGATTACTTTTTAAATTTTAATTTTGTCATTTATTGTGTCCAGATGGATATGCAATTAATTTTCTGTATTAAACTGAATATAAAGAAACCTTATTAATTCATTTATTAAATCTAATAGTCTCTAATTAGATCATGGTTAAATTATTATTTGATATATCATATCATACTCTTGAATACTGACTTTCATGTATTTCTTTTCATAGTTATTTCCATTCATTTTATTGCCTTATCATACTGGCTTTTTGCTCTACTAATGTATTGAATAAAACCAGAAATTAACTTCAAGAAGAACTTGTGAATCCAAACAAAAACATGGTAGTTAAACAATCTATTCCTGAATGATCCTTTGGTCAACATAGGACTCAGGATGTAAATTTAAAAATTCCTCAAAATGAATGACAATAATAAAAGAGATCAAAACCAAAACTGTGCTCAGAGGAAAATGTATAGTACTTAAGGTCTACATTAATAAAACTGAAAGATCACAAATTGACAACTTAGCATCACACCTCAAGGGACAAGAAAAACACGAACAAACCAAACCCAAAGCTAGCAGAAGAAAAGATATAACAAAAATCAGAGTAGAACTAAATGAAATTGAAAGAAAACATATAAAATATCAATAAAACAAGTTGATTCTTTGAAAAGATAAACAAAATGGATAGACCGCTATCTAGATTAATTATGAAATGAAAAGATAAAATTCAAATTATCTCAATCAGAAATAAAAATGGAGTCATTACAGCTGATACAATGGAAATTCAAAAGATCATCAAGATTATTATAAACATCTCTATGTAAACAAACTAGTCAATCTAGAGGAAATAGACAAATTCTTGGAAACATACAACCCCCACAAAACTTTGAATAAGGAAGAAATAGAAACACTGAACAAACTGATAATGTATAGTGAGATTAAAACAGTAATTAGAAGTCTCCCAGCAGGAGAGGTCGGGAAGACGGTGGCCAAGCCAGTAGGACTATGCAAGTCCTGGTGTGAGAGAGTGAGTGTGTGGAAAATTTTGTGTAGGCTGGTGAGTGAGTGGGTATGTGAGTGGCTGATTGAGGGCTAGGGAGCTAGTGACCAGGGTTCTACTGGTACAGCAGCTGGTGTTTCAACCGCTTGGTTTGGACCCTAGTGATTTCCAAAAACAGAAGTCAAGTGCCATTTTGTTTTAATCAAAAAAATCGTTCCTGGGAGGAAAATGCTGGGAGAGACTAAGTGAAGTTGGTGAGCAAGCGACCAGGCCCCTCCTGGAGCAGCAGCTGGTGTTGCAGCATCTCTGCTTGGTTCCTGGCACTTCCCATGTTGCTGAAGTCGAGTGCCATTTTTTAAAAACAGACCAAAGTTTTCCTGCGAAGAAGGGCAGGGAGAGACTACCAGCTCCAGGTTTTGCCTCACCACTTTGGCACCTGGCTGGACACTGGCAGCGGGAGCTGCAGAAAGAGCCCATAGGCAGAGCCCCATCAGAGAGGATAAGAGAGGCACCCTGCCACCATCTTGAAGCTGAGGAAGGAAAGTGCTAGCCTTGTTCACCACAGAGCAGTAGACCCAATCTCGTGACTGGTGGACCAACGACTCAGAGGTTGATTGTGACCCGGAGGGAATATCCTGAAAGCACAAACTTCAGAGGGACCTGATAATTGCTGAGTCCCAGCTGCCCCACCCCCTACCCGGATCTAGATACAGGACAAAGGGAGTAGCCAGAAAAGGACGAAGAAGAAATCCAAAGAGATCAGTGGTGAATCCGGAGCTGATCCAAATCCTCTCCTCCCCAGCAATCCTCTGAACGTCAGACCCACACAGCTGAGCCACAACTGAGAGGTACAAACCCAGGTGGAGCCTGGACATCAGTCGCAATAGAACTCCATTCCAGGATAGGCCTGGCTGGGGCACCCCCCACAAGTACCTACCTGAGGAAGAGACAATCCTGCATCTCCCCACTGGAGGAGATCTCCCTGACCATAGGAGAGTGGGAGGGGAGGACTGCAGCCCCACCCACTCCCACTGCCCCTCCTTCTTCCCAGCTCCAGACAATGGGGAGAGAGTGAAAGAGATGGAAGTTCTGTAGGAAAGAGCAGACGAGAGGAACAATAACAGAGCCTGCCACAAGAGGGCAGGATTTAAAAAAAAATTTTTTTAAAAATTTTAAAAATGTTTTGCCTTTGTTGGTTCATCTATTAAAAATATTTTCCTTTGTGCATGAATGTGTATATGAGGGTTTGATCTGCAGTCCCCTTTTTTTCTTTTCTATTTCTTTTTCTTTCTTATTTTGTTTTTTGTTTCCTATTTATATGTGTATGTGAATGAGTGTTCATCTTTCATTTTGTTGTTGGTTTGCTTTTGCTCTTTTGTTCTTCTCCTTTTTAAATTTTTATTCTTTTAAGTTTAGGGTATTATATGTGTGAGGTTTCAATCTGAACTCCTTTTTTTCCCTGTCTTACTGTTTTTCTTCTCCATTCATTTTGTGCTAGGCATGTGTGTGTGTGTGTGTGTGTGTGTGTGTGTGTGTGTGTTTTAGTTTTCCTGGTTTGTTTTTTTTTTTGGTTTGTTATGTTTTTGTTTTGCTTCACTTTGTTGTTATTCCAGAAGTCTCCCAGGGGAAAAAAAAAAAGTCTAGGACCTGATGGACTCACAGTCAAAGTATACCAGACCTTCAAAGAAGACCTCGTACCAGTTTTACTAGAGTTCACAAGATTGAAAAGGAAGGAATCTTTTGTAACTCATTCTATGAAGTCAGTATCACTCTGATAACAAAACCAGGAAAAAGATACAACAAAGAAATAAAAACTACAGACCAATATTCCTTATGAATATAAACACCAAAATCCAACAAACATAGTAAATTGAATTTAACAGTACATAAAAATATAATATACCATGACCAAGTCGGTTTTATCCCAAGGATGCAAGGGTGGTTCACATACACCAGGCAATAAATGTGATACACCACATAAAAGTAATTTTTAAAAAATCTGATCATTTCAATAGGTGCAGAAAAAGCATTTGATAAAATCTGGTATCCCTTCATGATAAAAATCCTCAGCAAAATAGGAATAGAAGTAACATTCCTTAAAATAATAAAAGCCATATATGACAAACCCACAGCCAATATCATTCTAAATGGAGAAAAGTTGAATGCATTTCCCCTTAGAAATGGAATAAGCCACAGTTGCTCACATTTATCACTCTTATACAACATAATACTGGAAATCCTAGTCAGAGCAATCAGGCAAAAGAAAGAAATAAAGGGTAACCAAATCGGAAAAGAAAAAGTCAAGCTATCTCGGTATTTCAATGATATGATCTTATACCTAGAGAATCTTAAAGACTCCTCCAAAGGGCTCCTTGATAGATAAATTTGGTAGTTACCAGATCAATGCATACAAATCAGTTAGCACTGCTAACGACCAAGTTGAGAATCAAATCAAGAACTCAATCCCATTTACAAAAGCAGCCAAAAAGCTAAGATGCCCAATCAAGAAAGTGATGAATTTCTACAAGCAGAACTACAAAACACTGATGAAAGAAATTATAGAGGACACAGACAAATGGAGAAACACTCCATGCTCAGGGACTGGAAAAATTAACATTATTAAAATGACCATATTACTCAAAGTAATCTATAGATTCTGTGCAATTCTTATCAAATTACCAATGTCATTTTTCACATTAGTAGAAAAAACAATCCTAAAATTCATATGGAACCAGAAAAGAGCCAGACTAGCCAGAGCAATCCTAAGAAAAATGATCAAAACTAGAGGCATCACATTACCTGACTTCAAATTATGCTACAAGACTATAGTAACCAAACCAACATGGCATTGGTATAAGAGCAAACACATGGACCAATAGAACAGAATATAGAATCCAGAAATAAACCCTAATACCTACAATCCACTGATCTTCAACAAAGCAGACAAAAACATTCACTGGGGAAAAGACACTCTTTTCATCAAATGGTGCTGGGAAAATTGGATAGCTACATGCAGAAAAATAAAACTGATCCCTCTCTCTCCCTCTATACAAAAATCAACTCATGATGGATTAAAGATTTAAATGTCAGACCCGAAACCATAAAAATTCTAGAAGAAAATCTAGGAAAAAATCTTCTGGACATTGGCCTAGGCAAATAATGTATAGCTAATACCTCAAAAGAAATGCAACTAAAGCAAAAATAAATAAGTGAACTTGATTATACCTAAAAGGTTTCTCCACAGCAAAAGAAATAATTGACAGAAGTAATAGGCCTCTTACAGAATGAGAGAAGATATGCACAAACTATACATCTGACAGAGGACTACCAAAAGCTACAAAGAAATCAAACAAATCAACAAGAATAAAAGCAAATAACTCCACTAAAATGTAGGCAAGTAACATGAACAGATATCTCTTAAAAGACGATAGACAAAAGGCCAACAAATATGAAAAAAATGCTTAACATCACTAATCATCAGGGAAATGCACAATGAGATACCACTTAGCACCAGTCAGAATAGCCATTATTAAATAAATAAATAAATAAATAAATAGTGGTGCAGATGTATAGAAAAGAGAATGCTTATACACTGTTGGTAGGAATGTAAATCAGTACAACCTCTATGGACATTGGTATGGTGATTTTTCAATGAACTAGAAGTAGGTCTAGCATTAATCCACCAATCTCACTATAGCTTTCTACCCAGAGGAACAGAAGTCATCATGTAAAAAAAGATACCTGCTCCCACATGTTCTTTGAAAAGATAAACAAAATTGATAGCCCACTAGCTAGATTAATTAAGAAACCAAGAGATAAAATTCAAATTAGCTCAATCAGAGTTATGAAGACATTACAATTCACAATTGCAAACATTTTCAATAAACCTAAATGCTCATCAGCTAGTCTGTGAATAATGAAAATGTGATATTTATACACTATGGAATACTACTCAACTATCAAAAATAATGAAATAATGTATTTTGTAGCAACTTGAGTGAAATTGGAGAGCATCATCCTAAGTGAACTAACGCGGGAACAGAAAATCAAACACCACGTGTTTTCACTTATAAGGCAAAGGTGAATTAAGGATCAACAAAGGCATAGAAAATAATAGAATGGACATTGGAGACTCAGAAAGAGGAGAGGAAAAGGGATGGAGGGACAGAAAATAACTTATTAAGTAAAATGTGCACAAGTGGGTGTGGTGGGTACATTTAAAGCCCAGACTTCTTGGCCACTATACAATGCAACCATGTAAGCAAAAACTACTTGTATCCTGTAAAGGTATTGAAACAAAGGGGGAAAAAAAGAAGAAGAAGAATTTTCAGAATTTTCTAATGCCTAAACTACATGTTAATATTTAATTAAATGCATACACTTACAAAAATGTGTAAGTGTATGCATTTAATTAAATATTAACATGTAGTTTAGGCATTAGGAATAGCCATATTTATAAAATAAGCTATAACAGGTAGATCACAAAAAGGCATAGCTTATACAAGCTTGTTCTATAAAAAAATTGGGTGAGATAAATATTTTTCAATCAATAGTGATCATATTGAAAGCAAAGGGCAAATGGAGATGAGCATTTGGTATCATTTACCACATTATTTACCCATAAGATTAAAGAGTTAACTAAAAACAAATAAAGTTATAAAATAAGAATGAAATATAACTGTATTTGTGTTTGATTTCATGATGAAAAATTACTTTAAATACATAAACACAGTTGTGGTAAATTGTTGCTTTGCCTACATTTATTGAACCACACTTTTCAGTGGTTTTGAGTAGTTGATTTCCAAATCATTGTGACCAGCATTGACCAAGGGCACTTTAGCAACTGCAATGCAAGCAAAGGCTTAAGGAGTCATTGTACTGGATGGTTGCTCATTTTTGGATATTTGCATCCACTCTCCTCATGAAACCCCATGTCTTGGACTTCAGACATCACACTGTGGAAAGTCCAAGGCACTGGGAGAGTCTGGTAAAGCAAAACCAGGGTTCTCTGGTTGAAGCCTCAGCTGAGCCCTCAGATTACAGCCAGCCTTAGCTGTCAGCCCTAAGAGATTCTTCCATTTTTGAACTACAGATGACTGCAACATCAGCCAATATGTGGAGTAAAAGAACAACCCAGCTAACCCAGTCAACACTCAGAATCATGAGATAATAAAGTGGTTATTTCAAACCACTAAGATTTGGGATCATTTGTGGTCAGAAATATGTAACTAAAACTACAGTAGACTAGCGAATGAAGAACCATATATTTACCTTAAAAGAAATGTATGTATAATATTAATATTCAAAACAAATAAAATATTAAAAATATTTATTTAAAAATGACATGTAAAAAGGATAATAGCTATATCTAAAGTTGATTAAAATAAATTTAAAATATTTCACCAGTCTTATTGATTCAAATCAATATTTTAAAATACCAGAAGTTCTGGTAGAATTTAAGATTAGAAAGCTTAATCCATCAGATTTTGCACATTTATTAATCCATTTATTTTTTCAGCCAATATTTTTAGACACTAATATATGCTATATTCAATTCTAAAGGTAAATTAGGTAAAAAAATTAAAAAGTGATTAATTTTCCTAAAAGTTAATGCTTGTTAGAAACTGTATCTTAAAAAATGGAAAAGGAATCAGAAGTAGACGTGGTTTACGTTAATAAATGTGTTTGACAAAGTTACTGATAAAATAACTTTCTTTTATTAATTTTTCCCTGATTTTCCATGTCATCTACAACCAATACTACTTCTTAATTATGAAAATAAAAACCTTTAAATAGCTCAAAGATCAAGCTGCAAACATCCAGACAGAATTTCTTAGTTTCAAATTCAGTCTCAATATAAAATTATTCTCTGATCAGATCTTCCATACATTATGTCAGGAGTATGTTCTCTTTTTTAATTCAGCTGCATCAGTCCTTAGGGCTAAGGGTCATGTGTGAGGTGAAAAGGTTTTGACTTGACTGTCAATTTTAATGTTACAACAGAGTTGAAAGCAGCCAACACAATGTTAAAAAAAATTATTCTCAATTTTTTTCAGTGTGTTTTAGCCTTTCAAGTGAATTATGTTATTAATATTTATTTTTAATATGTAGTCTTTTAAGATGTATTTAGCGATGTTCTCTCAATCTTCCTTAATATTTCTCCTAAATATATAATGAGCACAGAAAGATTGAAAGAGGAAGAGCGAGAAAATAGATTTCTGCTTTGTTTTTCAATATCTTACTCATTTTTTAATAAGAATATTTTTTAAAGTTATTTTGATTTAAATTTCTGTATGAAGGTGAATGAAAATTCCTTTCTTGCTTAGGTTATATTTGATTACATCCACTCCTCAAGGTTAAGGAGATGAGAATTGAGTTGTTGACAGAATGGAGAGAAAACAAGGACAAGGTAAGCAGCTCTTTGACACCTTTCAGAAGCAGTTCTCTCAGCAGAACTTCACAAATTTTTTATTTTTTTATTTTTTATTTTTTTAGTTGGAGTGTCACTCTGTGGCCCAGACTGGAGTACAGTGGCAGCTCACGGCCACCGCAGTCTCGACCTGCTGGGCTCCAGGGATCCTTCCACCTCAGCCTTCCAGGTAGCTGGAATTAGAGGCATGCACTACCACGCCCTGCTGATTTTTTGATTTATTGTAGAGATGAGGTCTTGCTGCCCAGGCGGGTCTCGAACCCTTGGGCTCAGGCAATCCACTCACCTCAGCCTCCCAAAGGCGCGGGATTACAGGCTGAGCCACCAAGCCCGGCTAGAACTTCACAAATTAATTGAACTATTGTCAATCAACAGAACACAGAAATCTGAATGCTGGTTAAAATAAACTTTTAAAAATGAATACCTCTTAACAGTTAATAGCTAAAGAGCAATAGATTATTTATGTAATCACTTCTAATATGACAGAAAACCCTTATTAGCACTATGGATCCAATTATATCTTTTTAATTAGCCTCTACAAACATGAAAGTGAATTTTTATAATTTGATATCAGGGTTGATATCCTTCCACCAATATAGGCAATGGCATGCTTCATCTTCTCATGCATGTTTGCCTTTCCACAACAACCATGATGTCAGAATTCTGAGCATAATTTCCCAAAGTAGGTTATCCTGCCAATTTTCTTCTGTGTCTCCTTATAAGCCATTAAGGTAAATATTAGTTAACAATTGTTGCATTCAATACTTAGTACTTAGGTTGTCATAGATCCTCATATTCTATATATCTGTAAGAAATTTGTACATAATATGTTAACCAATAGCAAAAGTTATGAATATACAATAGCAAACTAGTTAATCTCTTTATACTACACTCATCCATCTGGCTCCAGCAATAATATCTTGAAGGAAGAAGGGAGACAGAGGGAGAGGGAGGGGGAGGAAGACAAGAACAAACCTTATTAAAGATATCAAAATCTCCTGCCTAACATTTGATTTAAACAATCCAAATAATTATTGCTTGTGTAGAAAACTTAGGCTTTCATGCATATCAAAACAGGATAAACATCAATCATTTAAGTTAAAATTCATTTTTATTTTATCATCTCTCTTCCTAGTCTAGAAATGCAAATTCTTGAAGTATGTCTAAACCAAACTGATAAAATGAGATGCCAAGATAAACAAATAATCCTAAATTCCTAACCTTATTGCCTCATATATTGATGTTTACAGTAATGTTTTTAAAAATTAATTAAAGTATCTATCTATCCCTTTAGGTCTGGCAGTAAAATTAACTTTTATTTTACTTTTATCAAAGAAAGAATAAACTGAAGATAATAATACTATTGAGTCATATTTTGACAAAAATACTGTTATTTGAGATATATTTTTTTGATATGACTGAGGTAGATTTTGGTAGACTTTGAATAAATGTTTTATATTTTCATTTATATTTGTTCATAGTATATCCAAATATCTTGATACTTATTATTTAATAGTGCCCAGAAAATACATAAAGATATAATTTTCAACTAATATTTGAACAGTTGCTTAGTTTTTCAATCCCTATCTCAAAAGTTTTCTATTAAATAAAAACTTAAAATATACAGAAATGACTGACAGTTGAAGACAATAAAAATAAGCATCCACAATGCAAATCTGGAACTACTAAACAAATATAAATCCATCTTAATATATCTATCTTTCCATAAGTCCATCCAAACATCCAACCATAATTCCACTCTTCCATTATTCCATTCCTCTATCACTATATCTTTCTATCTATCTTCTATAATTTACCTATCAATTTATCTTTATAATCATCTCTTTATATTTTTTTCTCAAGATACTTTTTCTTGGTGGGAAACTTGAAGTCTGTTTTTCATAGTGTCTGACTAGTTCAATAAATGCTCGTTAGGCTCTTACTCTGTGCCGGGAATTGGACCGTGTGCAGCAATATAGAGGGGCAAACAATCTTGGTCACTGCAGCACATGGAACCAAGTTTAGTGAAAAAATTGATGAAAAATAATTTTAATTTTGGTACTGATTATTGTCACAAAGAAAAACCTCTCCATTGTTCTTCCAGGTCAAACCAACATTATGAAATGATCTCTCTTGCAACAATAAGGACAGTAAATTAGTAGAAGCAGAAGTGGATATTACAAAACTCAGTTTAGGAGGCATTTTTTTTTTTTTTTTATTGAGTTGGGAGTCTCACTCTGTCGCCCAGACTGGAGTGCAGTGGCCGCCCCCGGCCACCGCAGCCTCGACCTGCTGGGCTCCGGCGATCTTTCCACCTCAGCCTTCCAAGTAGCTGGAATTACAGGCATGTGCTACCACGCCCGGCTGATTTTTTGATTTATTGTAGAGAGACGTCTCGCTGCCCAGGCGGGTCTCGAACCCGCGGGCTCAGGCAATCCACTCACCTCAGCCTCCCAAAGGCGTGGGATTACAGCCTGAGCCACCGAACCCAGCAGGAGGCACATATATTGACTCCCTTCTCTCACCGGGTCTCATTACTGGGATGCAGATGTGAGGGCAAAGGCGGTCATGACCTAGTATTAAATCGTAGCAGTACTGATGCCTTTGGGCATATAATCTGATCTGTTGCCCTGGTTCCAGTTTTGTTTGTGATCTTAAAGCTCTATGTATTTCTTTGTCCCTTTCTTCCAATATTGTAAGCACTGTATCAGATAGGGCAACATACATAAAAACAATATTTACTGACTAGGTAGATGGATGAATGTTCTTTGTCTAATGAGGCACATCTTAACTTATCCTAGCACTCAATGCACATTTTGGACACAGGTTTTGTCCACCAAGCTGCTCTTACGAGCCTGAGGCTCAGTCACAAAATTAATTCACATTTGTTCCATAAATTATTTTAGAGTCTTCCTTCTCACTTAGTCCCTGCTTTCTTTTCTGCCCTGATTTGAGGTACCAGTGTTGTCTGTGCTCAAGATAGCCTGCCTGTGAACAATTTTTGATAAGTATTTTCTAACTGTACTTAATACCACCATTGTATAATATTTTCCATTTTCATAAGACATTATTATGATGTAATAGAAGTTGATCTATCTTGCTGCTTTCTACAAAAAAAGCATTGTACACTATTCTTGAGATTTCTAATTATCTCTTTGCCTATGATACATATTTAAAAACTTATTTACATTTTATGTGCAAAATACTTTAAGAGGCACTGTTGTATATCTTGACTTATTGATGATTTACATGTGAGATCATCAATATAGAAAATATGCACTAGAAAGTACAAAAATGCTATCAATCTGACAGGTAGTATGAGATAGGATAAGAATGATGGTTATGCTGTGTGCTTCTGCATTACTTAAATTGCTCATATACGCTGCACTCTTATAACTTAAAATAGCTATGCTTATTTGAATATAATTTTGCAATATAAATGTATTCCTAGACTGAATTATTTATGCTTCTGCTCACAAACAGCATTTTAATACATTATACAGTTGAGTTAGATAAGACTATTTGGTTGAAATATCATTTCATTAGCAGCATTTATATAAGATATTCAAGGTAAAAGCAAGAGTCACGTCATACTCCTCTTCTCTCTTCATTTTCCCAAGAATTTAACAGAGAAAATGTAAATGAGCTGTCAGGCTGTTCGCAATATTTTTGAAATAAATTATTGAATGTTTGTGTGTATGAAAGTATAAATTTATTTATTGAATTCTGACTATTGTCTTCATGGCAACATCTATAATTCTAGATTTCAGTGGGCTAGAGAATGGTAAATTGAAAATACAGTGTGGCTAATGCTCTTCTCAATGTGCACGTAGCCATGTAAGTACAGTCCATCTCACAGAGTAGCAATATTGTTCAACACTGCTTCTATATTTTATCCAAACACTGCCTTAAGTGTGAACATAGTCTGTTTACCAAAAGCTATCTCTTGCCAATGAATTTATCCTCAGTAAAAATAACTGCATATCCTTAGAAAAAATAACTATAAATGAGAAGGAGTATTTTTCTCTCACTGACTATACCACTTACAGGCATGAGTATAAACGATGTGGTTTTTTTCACATGAAGAGGAAAATTATTTTGCCATTAGGGCTGTCCACCAAACATTCTCCCAGGTACAAGTTAGGATACCTCTCACCTGGTGAAGTTTTCCATGTCCATGTGGCTTGTTTGTTATTGAATTATAAACAAAATAAAAATACTACTCACAGACAGAATCTCTTAAGGACCAGTGACCAATTTGCTACTTTCTGGGTTTTTTTTTTTGACATGGAGACCAACAATGCTCAATATTTTAGCTTACATGTCAGTGTGAGCACCCAAGTGATAATATCATGAAAATGTAGAATGAGTAAGAAAAAAGCATCTTGGTATTTATCCATGGAGTGGTTTAAAGTTATTTGTTACAGCAGAGTTAAGTCTCCCATCCCAACTGATGAACCAATTGACCTAAATATTTCCTATTCTCATTTCCCTGTAGATCGTTGTGTATCTTTATATAATAGGAGATACCACCACGAGTCTTACTAAGATCACTTCAGTCCTTACACACAACACATAATGGATCAAAGTGCTGCACAGACAAAAGAGAAGTCAGCTATAGGCATGCCAAGAAGTACCTGCATTGTTTTACTAAGTCTGAAGCCAAGGTATCGTTCCACTCCAGGATCTGTGCACCTGGTTATCTTTAGGAAGTCAAAAGAGAGCCCATGTTGCCTTCATATACCAGGATTATTAAAAAACTTAATTCTAATAAATTGGCCTCATGTTAAGAAAGGTATGTCATAAAACACAAAGAAGCTCATAATTTACCTTTGACAGTTGATGATCTAGTGCAACAAACAAGACAGGACAAGGAGATTGCATAAACAACATTTCCAATATTTTACAAAAGAATTAGCATTCACGTTTAATAAATTACTTAAAACTTTGTTTTAACTAAACTTTAAAAAATATATCAAGGAGAAATTTAAAGATTACTTAAGTATCTTGTGAAAAAATATTGTTTAAGACTTTAAGTAAATATTAGTTGAAGGGATTAAGAAAGAAGAAAAATAGAAAGTGTGTGTGTGTTTGCAGGAAGACAGTGGGGGTGGGGAGTAGCTCTAGGAGTTGTATTTACCTGTTCTAAATTATGAAAATTTTATAGTCACTTGAATAGGCATCGATGTAATTTGTGTTGTCTTTTCCACTGTAAAGTGCTTTGGGTGTCTTACCTTTCTACATAATCTAGTAGCCGGGAGCAGTGATTTGAAGCAGGAGCATCATGACCTCCTACTGCATAAAGAAAACCATCGCATGTGGCCACTCCTACACCCCCTCTCCTCTTACACATGGGAGCACACATGTTCCACTTATTTGTATGAGGATCATAATATTCCATTGAGCTCAAACAGGAACTTCCATCACGCCCTCCAATTGAATACAACCTAAAAACACAATTGGGAAATGTGATTTAACATGATAGTCTAGATGACAAAACATAGAAAAGAAAATGTCTTCAAAATTAAATTTCAAATCATGAGACTCAAATGTGTTAGCAATACATTACTTCACAGGGAGACTTTGTTAAATATGCTCTATAAATGCTTTATAAATGATACCTGGAATTCCTATTATTCTAAAATGCAGTATACAAGAAGAAATTAAAACAACTATAATTTTCTAACCTTATTGTATCTAGAAAGTTGCATAGATTTAAATTGTCTATTTGCAGAAATAAATAATACTAATACATTATGTTTAATGAATATTGAGAAGTATTAAAATATAGAATGAGATATAAGAAAATGACTATAATTAGAAAAGAAGTTACTTGTTCAACAAATGGTTTGGCCATGTGTAAATCATGCCTGCTTCTTGTGTTCCATCCCCACAGCTTACAACACTGAAAAATGAGACTATCCAAACAAGGATTGTCATAACTTTCTGAATCATTGTCTATAACACAGCTAAAGATAAGTCTTTACAGGAATAAAGGATGCAATGGTGTTAATATGATAAAAAAAATTCCTGAAACTTACATGATACACTAATTTTGCTATAGTTATTTTGTTAATGATAATTATGACAGGAATCTAAGAAAATAAGTTCTGCATCATACATAGTACTCAAATGATTTAAATATATTGTCTAATCCTAATAAAATAGCTCTTCCTTGTTTGGTCATAGTCATAAAAATTTCATCACAATGCAGCGTTGCATTCATTTATTTATCTATTTGCTCACTATCATATTTTTGAATATTTAGTATGTGCCACAAACTGTCCAAAGTTTAATGAATGTGTTCATGAACCCAACAGGAAAAAAAATCCCTACACTCAATTTGACTGAGGTTGGAGTGGATGTAATACACAAAATAATACAACTATTTATAAACATATAATAATTAATAATATATTAATATATAATACAGTTATTATTTTATATACAATTGTGGAAAGTGCTAAGTGTAGTGGACATAGATAGACTCCAGAGCAGGGTCGGGAATGCAAAATTTTGGTTTTTATTTAAAATAAATGACCCAAAAAGATCTCAAGAAGAAAACAATGTTTGCACAAAAACTTAAAGATGCTGATAGTGATTGGAGGTGAATTCAGTAGCATCTGGAGGAGAAGATTCAATGGCTGACTGAAAAAAGTTTTAGGAGCCAAGGAAGCCAGAGTAGTTGGAGCAGAGATTGAAGGTAGTGGGAGGTATTTCAGAGTGAACAGCTGTTCACACAGGTACTGGTAGACATTTCTCCTGAATGAAACAAGAAGTCATAAGTGGCTCTGGAGTACAGCGAGGACATGATTGGCTTCTGTTTTTAAAAATTAGATGAAATCTTTCCTTTACTACGGACATTATGCATAATATATTGATAGACAATTCTATAATTTTCATTTCTAAATAAGCAAGTGCATAGAAAGACATTATTACTTAGCATATAAAATCAATCAGGTCTTATATTTATGATTTCATGTTCTAATATATTTTAATAACTCTAAATATGATGTCTAAACTTATCTCAAATCCTGGGGACATATTTTTAAAGCTGTTTATGTTCTCATAATGCCTGCCATGATAAAATGCTTCTGATTGCCCAAGTGTTCCCTTTATGGATGTAACGTCACTTTGCTTGATTAACTCAAAGTTTTCTGCTGGCTCTCAATCTTGTGCTATGTAAAAATTAACCAATAGGAGCATTTAAAAATGACAAGTATTGGACAATTTCACTTGCAAAGGCACCCAGAAGTGAAATAATTATTCACTCAGAAGTTTTTATCATCCTAAACACTTCATGAAATCTGAACCTCATTTATTTCTATGTTTCATTTAAATTGAAGATCTTACTCAAAAGAAGCATGCTATAATCTTAAGATATTATTCAAATGCAACTAAATGTATTTTGCAGTTACTTTTTACTTATTGGGCATCTTCATGTAAGACACAGTCCCCGACACATTTATTTTACAAATAAAAATGACATCACCCTTCTACTTTCTGTTGTTTTAAAAGAAACATTGACTTCAAGTTGCTTTATTTATTCATACACATTATGCCAATAATCATATTATTGAGTTATCTGAACCCAGTATTGCGGATAAACTGATAAAATCATTTTAAGCAATAATATATCACGCTTGTTTTTTCTCTCTGAAATTATTTTCAGAGTAACATACAAGCATATATCTGTGTATATAGACAGTAATAATAATATACAACTTACCAAGACTAAGTAATTAATAAAATATAAAGTCTGAACATAATCATATCTAACCTAGCACCAGATTGTCTATAAGTCTGTTTAAGTTCTGGAATCAGTAATCAAAACTTGCCAACAAAAAAAGCCCAGGAACTAACAGGTATATGAAAAATGTTCAACATCACTAACCATCAAGGAAATGCTAATCAAAATCACAATGAGATATCATCTCACCCCAGTTAGAATGGCTATTATCAAAAAAAGACAAAAATAACAAATGCTGCTGAGGATGTGAATAAAGGGGAATTCTTATACACTAATGGTGGCAGTGTAAATTAACACAGCCATGGTGAAAAACATTATGAATGTTCCTCAAAAATTAAAACTAAAACTACCATATGATTTAGCAATCTTACTACCAAGTGTATATTCAAAGAAAATGAAATCATTATGTTGAAGAGATAGTTGCATTCTCATGTTTATTGTAGCCAAAATATGAAATCAGACTAGATGCTCAGCAATGAATAAATGGCTGAAGAAAATGGAGTATGTTTGGTGATACACAATGGATACATACTATCTAGCCATAAAAAAATGAAAACATATTGTTTGTGACAATATGAATTAACCTGGAAGACATTATGTTAAGTAAAATAAGCCAGGCACAGAAGGAAAAATACCTCATGATCTGACTTATGTGTGGAATCTAAAAAAATTATCTCATAGAAGTTGAGAGTAAAATAGTGATTACCAGAGATTAGAAAGAATAATGAGAAAGCATAGATAGAGAGAAGCTGATTAATGGTAAAATGCTACTTAGATATGATAAATAAGTTCTAGTATTCTATTGCACAGTAACTATAATGAACAACAATGAATTGTGAATTTTGAATAGCTAGAAGAGATGATTTTGAATGTTCTCATAACAAAGAAATAATAAAGGTCTAAGGTGATTAATTACCTTATTTGATCATTTTGTAATACATAGAAGTATAAAAACATCAGATTGTACTCCATAAATATGTACAATTATTATGTGTCAATACAATGCAAACAAGAAAGGCCCAGAGTCAGAAGACTTCACTGGTAAATTAGCACAAACACTCAAACAAGAGTCAATCTATCCCAAACTTACATATACTGAAGAGGAGAGAACACTTCCAAACACATTCTGTGAGATCGGTATTACCATAATACCAAAGCCAGACAAAGATACCATAAGAAAACTAGAGACCAACATCCATGATGAATATAAATGCAAGAATCTTCAACATAATACAAGCAAACCGAATCCATTAACAGGATCATACATCACATCTAAGTGGAATTTATACCTGGCATGTAAGAATGGTTCAACACACAAAATTCAATTTATGTGACACGTATGTCACATTAACAGAATAAATAATAAAAATCACATGGCTTTCTTAATAGATGTAGGCAAAATATTTCACAAAATTTAGAACCCTTTCATGTTAAGAACGCTCAACAAACTAGGAATAAAGAGAAATTGCCTCTTATGCCATTTCAATCTAATGGAGAAATAATAAATAAAAATAAATTGCCTTTACAAAAAATTAATTAGGATGTTACTTATTAAGCCAAATTGCTCAAAGAAAAATCTACATATTATCTAGAAGAAATGAATTAATTAATAAATATTCCATTTTTCTACCTCAGAATATAAGAAATAATGTTATGACTTGTAATCACATTGTTTACATTATAGAAGTTAAATATTTAGCCTGTTAGCATATTTGTAGTTAATAGAATACTCATTAGCATGTATTAGCAAATGTTTTATTTTACAGTAAAACATTTTTGCAAATCACAGGTTATAATATCACTGACTTCTTTTATATAAGCACAAACATTATGACTCCTCTACTAATAAAATCCAACAGCACAAGGGTTTATACAAGCAAGAAGTTTATGTAATGCTTTGTTAAAAATGAGAGAACATTTGACAGTTCTTTTTGTAAAATAAAAACTTTATATATGTTACTTATTTTATTAATTATTTACTAAAGCCACATTATCAGTGGTTTCCTTCATGTGGCATATAGTCTGTCCTTTTTATGTTATTCATAGTATGATATTTCTTACAGATTAAAAATGTAACTATAATTTTAATAATTTAATATAAAATGCCATCTAATAGAATGGCAATTTATATTGTTAGGTAATAATATCAATAAATGCCGAGGAAAAATTACTTGAAAATATGCTAACTTTTTTTCAAGAAAGTATTTTGAAAGAGAAATAAGAAAAATTGAATTTATGTAAAAGAAAAAAATAGTGCTTCATGGATCCATTTTCAAAACCAATAAACATATTTCAATACTTAAAATAATTAGTACTTTGTAAATATATGTGATCAACCAGCATTGCCTGTGATCCATTTATGTGCAAACATAAATCAAGACTGAACTCATTATTAGAACGTAAAATAAATAACAATAATAAAGCTACCTCCTTATATCTCCCCTCACAATCCATTTATTCATAGTCTAGAATGATTCCTTGCTTTTGTTCACTGCAATGACAGATGTTAAGAATCCAAAGAGCGGAGAAGCATCTGATGATGGAAGTCAATACACTGACAGCATAGGAAGTGACAGCTGACAGTTTCACAACAAGAAAGAAAACGTGACATTTAAACTCAGAATTGAAAGATGAGTAAAAATTTATAATTTGAAGAAATAGAAAAGAAACATTATATACAGGGAAAGCATTATGTGGAAAGACGAGGGACATGTAAGGTTATGGCATTGGTAAATAAAGAGTGGCAGATATGTCATATTGATGGAAGGGGTGGTAGGGAAAGATGGGAAAGAAAAGATACAGCTGGCAGGATGAACAGTTAGACTGAGAATGAAAGGGGTTGCATTCCATGTTGTGAGTTGGGGTTGCATTATAAGGCCATGACAAAAGACTGACAGTACTATTCTTAGGACTCATCAGGTTCATAGCTCAGTTTGTTGTCAATAATGACTAGCATATCCTTTGCATACAAAGAATTGATAGATGATTCAGAAATAGTCTAAGTAAAATCTCTAGAACTTTGCCAAGAATTGTAAGAATACGAGTCTTCCTAATATTTTCCCTAATTGATGTCTTTAAGCAGCACATAGATAAGTTTGGCAATGTTTAGTTGCCAGGTTCCAATACCTTGAGCCCAGTCACCAGGCTCCCATCTAAGTGTCACATATTTTATTTGCTGTTACATTTGAATGTATATAAAAATGGCTCTACAGGTGTTGAGACCCAGGGTGTATCTCTAGATTATGATTATTTGCTAAGAAGTAAGAAGAGTATGAAATTTTACCCTTGCAAGGTAACAAATTAACCTGCCTCAGTTTCAGATGCTGGGAGAAGACACAAGATTCAAGAGAGAGAGAGAGAAATGACTTTACTGGTTACAGTACAATAGACAGCATGAGCTTCATGTTCACATTTTTTGCCCCCCCGCCCAAAGTTTCAGTAGTGTGATTCAGAGTAAATTGGGTGAAGCCACATGTTATGGGGTTGTTTCACATTTAAGGAACCTCAAGTTTAGGAAGTGTTGATCCTTTAAAGGGAGCTGCCATAAAACCTGCCCAACCTTTGCCCCGAAGGGAGACATTATTATTCCGGTCAAGGAACAAATCTCTGTTCTTTGACACAAAGGAATACAATATTTCTATTATCTAAAATCTCCCTGATTTACAAATATCTTGATAAGATGGTATGCATAAAAGTCACCAATACTTCTTGCTTGGAAAATATACAGTAATGCTAAACTCCATGTAGTACTAAGTCTCCCGTTCTAGTGTTCCAAGGTAGAGTCTCAGCATCCGCAATGGTGGGTTGAATAGTTGGAAGGAAGATAAATGGATAAAAGAATGCAGCCTGTCCCATCTAAAAGTCCACCTTCTGTGTTGCACAACTCACTTTTCACATCCCATTGATCATAACTTAAATACATGGCAAATGCCTACCTGGTATATGCTGGAACATGTTGGCTCTCTTCTGGTGGTCATATGTCTTACTAAAAGTTGGTGTTTATACTGTCATATAAAAAGGAGCAAATGAGTATTGAGGGGCAATTAGGAGGTTCTACCAGAGTCCTAGATGTTTTTCAGTCCTGTGTGACACTGGGCATTCATATTTACTCTATATTAGATAGCTTTTTACTACACACACAGGGTTACTTCTGCTCATCTCTCATTGATCAATTGAAGTTGTGTCTCCACCAGAAAGTATTTTCTGATCCCACTTGTTTCCTAAAATTTAACTTTACTTATAATCTGTAACATAGGTATAGTGATTTACAATTTTGTATACTTTACCAATAAATCATACTTCAGGTATGATTACAGAAAACACTTCCAATACCATTATCGAAATATTAGAATGATTTGCTAAGTAGCTTGGAATATTAAACATAATATTCACTCAGTGTATTTGGTTACCCAAAAAGAATGCCTAGACATCCTTTCTATCGCATAATAAAAATATTAGAATCCCACAACTCTGGCAGCATAACAACTTTGGAGCAACTCTCTATATCCAGAAGTTAGTTTGCTCCTTTGTTTCTCAACTAATGGAGAACTCTATCATTTGATCCCATTAGCGGGCTTGCCAATCCTGCTGTCAGATTACTCCTGCATCTGCCTGACCCTGACTCTTTTCATGGGAGGTAATTGTTACAGTGTCTAACAGGCCAGTGAATGGAATTTCATAATCTTACAACAGGCTGAATGACTACTTTTGTTTCTACTTGCTAAGAAATGTTGGTGCCTGTTGCAAACTGAGTCTGAGATTTCTTGCCATTATAACACGTCTGGTAAGCAAGGTTGTGGGTTGAAGCCTGATAGATTCCATCTACCTTTATTTATCAATACATACCCATATATACTACAGAAATCGGACCATTGTAAACATACAAATTAATTTAGATCAATTCATGACACAAGTTGCCCCAAAACCTGATAGAAATGCTCACTTCAATTTTAATCCTTCCATGTTTTCTTGCCAACTTCCACTCTATACCTGTTATAATTTTGCAGCTTTCCTTTTTTTTTTTTTTAAATAGTGTTCTAGTTCCCTTCATTATAATGAAAACTCTATGAAGGCAGATTTTATTTATCTTCTTTGATATATCACCATGACCAGTACACATCTGTGAAAATTTTTTAAAAATGAATAAAGTACTTGTTTTCAATTCAATTTAACAAAGTAATTCTTCTTCTTCTTTGATATATCACCATGGCCAGTACATGTCTGTGAAATTTTTAAAAAATGAATGAAGTACTTGTTTTCAATTCTAGAAAAAAAGTTGATTCACCTGTAGAAAATTGTCAATGAAATAGCACGTTTAAATTCCACTGAAGCAAGAAATTGACAAATGGTAGAGAAAAGAATTAATCATGTGTCTCAGGAACAGAAGAGAAGAAAGGAAAGAAAGATTAATTTTAACTGGGTGGACTCAAAGAAGGTTTGTTGTAAAGGCAAAGATTAAACTGCACTTTGGATAGTGAAAATATTAATAATAATCTTATTTTTGTTTTAGGTAAAGCAAATCTTAATATATGTTAATATTTCTTGACACTATTTTTCTCAAGAACAATAAACTCAGTCCTATCAGCATTAGTCTTGCCACACGCAACTTACTGTATGGAGAACTAGAGCAGTGCTAGGTTATCAATCTAGAGTTTTCAAATGTACTCAATTCAAAGATCAAGTGAATATTTGACAGTGGTCAGTCACAAGGTATTAAGAAAAAAATAATGGAAGAGAAATCTTAGTAGAAAGATGAGTATGTGAAAGCCAACGGAATGTGACTGATCAAAGTGTATACATTTAGGAAATTAAGAGAGGAGATAGAAGCGGGTTACACGGACAGAGAGGGAGGGTCTCGAGGAAACTTAACAACTGCAGGAATGCCCCCTGCACCACCCCCACTATGAATTTAGATCACTACCTCCCCCATGAATTTAGATCAATTCATGACACAAGTTGGTACACTGCTTCAAAACCTGATAAAAATGGTCACTTCAGTCTTAATCCTTCCATGTTTCCTTGCCAACTTCCACTCTGTATCTGTTATAATTCTACAGCTTTCTTTTTTTATAATTTCCTAGTTCCCTTCAATATAATGAAAACTCTATGAGGGCAGATTTTATTTATCTAACCACTATATAATTTTTGGCTAGAAGTGTTGTTAATGTGGTTAAGAACATTCTTTCAACCCAGGATGTACTGCTAAAAGGGACTTTTTGCTGCTTAAACACAGATGCAATAGCTTAAGTAAATGTCCTAACTTGACCTTGGCTTTTATAATATCATTAACATAGCATTTGCATTGTGGTTTTTCCTTTTACTCCCTCCCCTCCCACCGTCCCCAGTGAGCTTTTCTGTGGTTCTTATAGGTAAAATTCAAGATAGAGTACCATATCTGTATCTGCGTTCCTTAATCTTCTTGGTAATAGGATAAGACCCTGGAGGTTGTTGGTTTAAGCTGACAGTGGAGTTCAAAACTCCCGCAACGTAATCAGAGAAATTAGGTATGACTAGGACATCGGAAAGATGTAAGGCAGCTGGTGAGAAGAAAGACTGGAAGATGATAAGGTCTGAATCACTAAAGTCACTTTATTCCAGATTGTGGTGTTTGGCAGTGACTATGCTCAAACAAGGTATCAAAATGAGTTGTTTCCTATGGTTATACATTGTAATTCTGAGAAATATTTTTATCAAATAATCTCTTTGAGCCATTGGAATATATTTTAGCCAGTCAACAATACAGTAAGATTCCAATAATTGTATAGTTTCCTTGAAAAATTATAAATTATTCTTCAGCCAGAGTAAATATTTATAAAATTGAAATGCAACCAAGTCACTGCTCTTTTTAAAACTTTTACAATGTTGTTACCCTGGCTAAGTTCCCATGACCTGGGGCCTGATATGCTATCCTATCTTTTGGGGCCACTCTTTTATCATCGTCCAGACTGACTCAACCTTTGTTTACATTTCATATACTGAGGGACTTAACATATTGTTCTTTCTCAGTAAAATGCTTCCTCACTTTCTGGAAATCAGTAAGTCAATCAACTCCCAATTTAAAAATATCACTTGCTTTCAGTAAGCAAATTAAAAATCTCTAGAGCCTAACTGTAGCCCCAAGTGAGATTCAGTAAATAATGATTTCCTTTCTTTTCTTTTTTTAAATAAGTATGTGAGTCTAAGATTGATTAAAATTATGCAATTTGGGGTGCCACCTTTAAGAAAAATAATGCCGCCTGTAATCCCGCGCCTTTGGGAAGCTGAGGTGAGTAGATTGCCTGAACCCGCGGGTTCAAGACCTGCCTGGGCAGCGAGACCTCATCTCTACAATAAAATTTTAAAAATCAGCTGGGTGTGGTAGCGCATGCCTGTAATTCTGGCTACTTGGAAGGCTGAGGCAGAAGGATCGCTGGAGCCCAGCAGGTCGAGGCTGCGGTGGCCAGGAGCGGCCACTGCACTCCAGTCTGGGCGAAAGAGTGAGACTCCAACTTAAAAAAAAAAAAAAAGAAAAAGAAAAGAAAAATAATGCCAAAATATGAATATAAAAATACAAACAGTGTCTTGGAAGTCACCATGCAAGTGATAGGCCTTGAGGCTTAAGGCACTTTACACAATATTGGGACACAATAAGAAAACAACAGACACTGAATTCAGCTCTGGTGACACTTTCAACTTTATATGCTTCAGACAATAGAAATTACAATGGCCCTTTGAGGATTACTAACATAAGACTTGAATGAATGAATGAATTCATTTTGCCATGGTGAACCATGAAACAAGCTCATTTGTTTTGATATGTTTTGCAAATTCTCTAGGGGTGGTGCTAAATATTTATTAATATAAGCCTACTTGCAGATGTGTTCAGGCAGTATCAGTATCTGCTTTGTGAGCTAACTCAGGAAATAAGAAGAAAAAGCACAAAGATATTTTAGCTGCAATGTGAAGTTTGAAAGAACGGAACCGAAGCAATGATCAAAAAAGAAGCAAAAGAACCACCAAGGTATATATTGTTTGGGGAATTTGAGGTATTTGACCAATCACCATGTCTATTTACTGTTTTGTTGTATTTTTTTTTAATTTGCCAAGTAAGTATTTGACTGATCCTTTAGCTTAATCTGTCTTACTGAAAGACTGACAAAATTTAATACATGAAATTGATATAATTTTTCTTTTGACTCCACCAGAACACACCAATTGATTTTAAGCCAGGAGTCAATTTCCTGGCTTTTCTTTCTTTTTTTTCCCCACAACAAGTGGGATCAGAAATAATCTAAACTTAAGAGAATTGTTTATTGTTTTTCATTAGTAACAACTGGAAAAATTATTCAAACATATGACACATTAGTGATATGTGAAAATTAGACAAGAGGAAAACAATCATGTTAGTAGACGTGAGAAAAAAATAAAAAGACTATCAGAGGGTGATGTTGAAACTGTTTTCTGCTATGGATCTGAAGTAAAAGGTCACTTTCTAATGATTATGTTTCTGTCTGAGTAACACAGGAAAAGTATCCAGACATTAATAGCTAGTCATCAAACCGCAGAATTTGAGGCCATTAAGTTACACTCAGAGGAAGGAAAAAGATTTCCAAATAAAAGCTGTTCTATTTCAATTTAAAGGAAAAAGAGTCTTTGAAGTAAACAAAAATGAAAGCATTCAGAAGGTTTTTATAGACTAGGATTACAATTTGGGAAAATGAACTTAATTAACATGTAAACAATTTTAAAAATAAAAACTTCAATAGTTACTAATAATACACTTTTTAAAAATAAAAAATACAACTAGAGCAAAACAGAACAAAGAAAGACAACATAATCTGAATAGCTAATTCTGGGTATAGTAATTTAAAACAGGAATTAGAAGAAACTGGACAGACAATTCAATTAAATAACAAGATGTAAAAAATTGTCACAAAACTCTACATTAAGTAGTTTATTCATTTATTTCTGTTTGTGATAAGGAAGATATTATAACAAAACACTCATATTTTAAGATTTTTTAAAGTAGTCATAAAAAAGCACAAACTATAATGCAAGCTAATTATCAAAAAAACTAGAATAAGTAATATATGAAAATTTTAATGTGTATGTTTCATTACAGAATAATGTGATAGACAAATGAATAGATAATGAAAAGCGGAGAATAGTTCTCATCCATGTTGAGCAAATTTGTTGTGTCAATGAGATAACCACTCTCTAAAAGATAAAGGGAATGACTCTATTATCAATGTAAGTGTTAAGAAAAAGTCACTAAATAAGCTGATAATACATAATAATTAGACAAAAAAAGGAAAGCGGCCAAAAAGAACTATGATTTCCTCTATTAAAATTTTGGAAATTAGCATTCAACAGTACATCCTTTCTATTATTGTCAGTTTTACTATATATGACTAGAATTGCTCACTGGATAGTTTTCCTTTTAATATTTAATATAGAAGAATGAGAAATTTTAAAATTAGATTCCAAATTAAGTACTTTTGTAAAAGAGAAAAATAGTGTAATATTTAAGAAAAAATAAATCATTTTTAAAGAGAAAAATAAACATAGGTAGAAAAATGATATTAGTAACATATGCATTCTTTTTTATTTTTTTGAGTAGTAGTCTCACTCTTTCACCTCAGGCTAAAGGGCAGTGACACGCTCAGGGTCACTGCAGCCTCCACCCTCTGGACTGAGGTGATCCTTCTGCCTCAGTCTTCCAAGTAGCTGGAATTACAGGCACATGCCACCACGCCCGGCTAATTTTTTGATTTATTGTAGAGATGAGGCCTTGTCAATTTGCCCAGGCTAGTCTCGAACCTGTGAGTTCAGGCAATTCTCTCACCTCAGTCTCCCAAAGTGCTGGGATTATAGGCATGAGCCACCGTGCCTGGCATATATGCATTCTTTATAGAGTAAAATGATAAAACTGACACAAATAAAAATATTTTTCTGATTGCCATTAAAAGCTACAACAGAATAAAAAACTGTACTAAAAGGGGAATGAGGGAAGGTATGTACCTATTTTATATAGAAACAATATTAAGAAATTTCTTTTAGATAACTTGCAGATGAAATAAGACTGAAAGTTGGTAATAAGAATATTTTAATTCCTTCTCTGACAAATCATAGTATCACTCAGACCCATCACTATGGTCTGTTTATAATTTTAACTCCTTATCGTTCCTTTACATTAGCTTTCCAAAATGGCAGTGATGCTGAGGCAGGTAGAAAGACGAGCAAGAGTGGAAGAAAGGGACCAGGAAATTCTCCGGGGCGGGGAAGCAGGCGCGAAGCGACTTCTGCAGGGGCAATGTTCTTCCCACACATGGGGCTGAGGCAAAGGACTTTCGCAAGGTCATGGACAAAGCAGCCTCCTGCGTTAGGAAGCCTTTTCTGCAGGTGGGAAATTTATGGGCAGGAACTTTCCACCAGAGCAACATTTGAACTGGGTCGGTGAAACCCAGTCATGTACTGGGCCTGTACAGTGAGCATCCAAACACGTACTGTCCATCTGTCCTGTACTGAGTCCATCCAATGAATGTCTAAACTACACCAGTGAGAGAGATATAAAACCCCCACAGAATGTAATTTTAGTGTCTCTTGAGCCACTCTCCTGCTTGAGTCCCCTCCTAATTCTCTGGAGCTACATCCTCTTCTGCTTAGTAAATCTTTCTCTCTACTTGCACTGTTTGTATGTTTCATCCAATTCTTTGCTCCTCAGTGGATTGTGGTCAGGAAAGATTCTCACATCTAGGGGTCAGTGTGCCTCCAACAGTATCAGGATTCTAGGTTTTTATCGACAAACATGCTTAAATAAAATCTAACAAATGTTTACAGATATTGTTTGATACTGAAAGTGATACTAGAGACAAATATGCTAAAGGACACTTTAATGCAGAAAAGGAGTTTTACCAAACACACAAAATGGAATTGTCAGGTAGCTATTTGCTTTGACTTTTTGTGATTCTGGTATACCATTTCTTTCTCATCTAACAAACGTTTCAAAATAATAATGGATATTGACATTAATTATACTTTTAGCAAAACATTTGAGAATAGGATTTGGAGAGTAATTAAATGTAGTGTGAAAGAAATTAAGGATTTTAAATATTCTGAGAAAGGGACTATCACAAGTAGTATATAGAAAAATAAAACAAAGTACAACAAAGCATGGATAAGTCTTTCTATAACATGAAAACATTTTTGTTTTTCAAGCTAAGAAATGTATACTTTAAAGCTTGTGTTTTATGGGGAAAATAGGTAATTTGTGCTTCAAAAAATTCAAGATATACATTGGATGATACAAAGAATTTTAAAGCTGGAATGATGGGATTACACTCAATTGAAATAAGATAGTTGTGAAGATGACAGAAAACAGAGGAGTCAAATAAAGACATCCTATAAGAAAAATTAAAATGCAAATTTTTTAGGTCTGCATTAGAAATAATAAAGATCATAAACAAACTGGCACTGATTGAATCTATGATATAAAGAGAAAATCTTCCTTGGTTGGAGAAAAAGAAATAAAATATTTGAGGAAAAAGGACATTTAAGGCAAAGAACTCAATGTCTAAACACACACAGAATTATTAACACATATTTGTTCTAAAATATATATCCCAAACCAAAGGACTAGAATAATGTCAAAGGGAGCAATGAAACGAATAAGGCTCAGTAGATAGAAACTTTCCTAAGCAGAAAAAAGGCATGGTTGAGATTGGCATAAAGGAATCCCAAAACACTAACTTGAAAGAATGAAAAGTAGCCATCCACTTGCACCTGGTAAACATTTTGAATTTTGAGAAGGATGTACTGTCTTTTTAGCTGTCTCTCCCAGCTGTAGATCTTCTTGTGTATATTTGACCTCTGTGTGGCAGCTGAAACTCTGGAAACCACTTTTCTGCTTTGCCAGCAGATTCCTTGTTAGGATCTAACACTACAGGTGACGGAGACTGAAAGACGAGGAGGTGGGAAGGTTCTGCTCCTTTTTGTTTGCTTCTGTTCCTGTGAGCGTCACCCCTCCCCTTTTCACTGCAACGGCAAGTTGTTCCATAGCATCATATGCATCCAACTTGCAGTTTTTCCAGTACTTGCAAGTCAGCTTCATTGAGACCACTCAGAGTCATCAGCACATGCAGACTCCTCAGAGCTCGAGGTGACAGGCCAAGAAGCACCTCTTCTGTGACAACAGTAGCACCAGCTAAGCATTGGCCAAATCACAGAAGACTAAGTTTCATCTACAGAGGGCCCTTCCTCCAAACTTCTAAATCTTAATAATTTCAACCTCCGTTTTCAGTTCTCCAGCCGCAGAAGAAAAATAGCTCCAGGTGGTAGCTCTTTTTTTGAATTGATTCATTTATGATATAGTGTTCTCTTGTTAACATTTTGGTTAGCTAGTAAATTTATATACCTACTTAACAAAACTTCATATTGAATAATCTTTGTTTGGAATAGCTGAGAAATCATTAGTTTGATGTCTGTCTCTTGCCTGAAACTAAACTAATATAAACATAATCAAGACATCTATAAAAATAAAGTTTGGGGATATTAAGACATATAAAAGCTGAGAAAAATCACTGAATTTTCACATCTTCCCTACCTAAAAGAAGTAGAATATAAGTAAATAATATCTACTGACTTTTAAAGATGCAAGATGGAGATATTAAACTACTCAACCCAATTTGCAAATAATGTGAGAAGACACAAGAAAATCCTTTACAGACAAAATATAATAAATTACATACTTAACACATCCTTCCTGGAAAGTGATTATAATAATAAAGTGAGATGCATTCATTTGGAAATGATTAATTTTCAGACTATATGAAGAACTCCATAAACCAAAATGAAAAAGAGATCACAAGGAAAGAGAAGTAGAGAAAAGGCTTGAAAATAATATCCAAAAAAGTTATACAACTGGTTAATACCTATATTAAAAATGCTCGATCTCATTTGTTATTAGTGAATGTGATAGCACTATCTAATAGAATGGATAAAAGTAAATAAAAGACTGACATCTCCAAGTTAGTAGAGTGAATGGAGCATTCAGAATTCAAATAAACTGTTATTTCTTGAATAAATAAGAAAAAGACTTTCGAAAACTTTTGAGCAGTATCTACTAAGCTGAACACAAGGATACTGTAAAACCTAGCAATTTCAGATCTAGCTGAACAATTAGCTAAAATATGTACATAGGCGTACCAAAAGATACACACAAGGATGTTCATAGCAGCGTTATTTTTAATAATCAAAGAGAGGAAACTACTGAAATGTCCAATTACATTCAATAGTTGAGTATGGGAGAATAAGTTAAATGTAGGTGTATTAATAAATTAAAAGGAACTACAAGCACAGTTATCAATACTACATTTTGTTAAATTCTGAATTTCAAGACATAATAAATAGAATTGCATCAAGCAGAAATAAATAAGAAAACAAAAGGAGAAATAAACATAGCTCCTGTGTATTTTCATTTAATTAAAAATGAAGATAAAACCATGTAATGACATTGACAAACTGTAAGAGAGGATAAAATTTGTAATAAACCTAACACAGAAAATAACAAATTAGGAGGATAATGACAATGTAGAAGGAGATATAGTAATGCTAAATAAAATGTTAATAATAGTCATGAAATATGCTAATTTTAAAATCTCAGTAAAATAGAAATTTTAAAGGGAATATATATTACAATATTCCTAACATTTCTACTATCATTGCTTTCTTATGCTCAAGAAATTGTATTTATAGTGTTTACAGAAAATTATGGCAGATAAATAATAGAAAGTTTTTCCATTCATGTTACAATATTATGCTAAAATAAGCTTTATATCATAATGGAAAAAGTTGTGAAATGGTTTATAGACCAATAAAATGCAAAATCATAGCTAGAATATGGAATACACAAATGTATTATAGGATTACCACAACATGAGCAAATAGATTTTATTTAGGTATGTAATATGATTTATAGTTAGACTAGGTACACAAGTTACCACATAAATAGATAAAATAATAAAAAATTATAATTTAGACAAATTTCTAAAAAGAATTTAATAAAACATAAGATCTATGCTAATACTTAGAAATTAAATGTTCACTGAGGAAATCACAGACAATAAGATACTGTCCTAAACATTATACAATATATAAATCTCAAATAACAGCTGACTGAAATCTCAAACTATAAAACATTTATAAAGGTATTTCAATTAGAATAGATAGAAGAAATACCTGATATCACTACTATTTAGGGCATTACTCTAAAAATAATATGATAGAAAGGAAATAAATGTAAATACTAAAGGGTCAGAGACAAAATTTTATTATTAGTTTATTGTATGTTTATTTTCCTAAGAAACCTATTATAAACTGGAAAACAAATTGAACTAACTTATGTATAAATAGTAAAATACCTATTATAAGCATATACATAAATTATCTTCACTTTATTGTGTAATTACTGGTGTATTAATATATATGACTAAATGTAATATATACAATCGTTAAAAATTTTTTAAAAATGAATAACCTCAGAAAGAGAAAATAGCCTAAGACAAAAATTAAAATCACTGAAATATAAAGAAGCTAATTTTTTTGTTTTTTATTTTTTATTTATTTTTAAATTGTGGGGTACAATTCAGGGTTAGGTATACAAACATTTATTGTACAGGTACCCTTGTTGATAAGGTGTGCCCTCCTTTCACCAGGCAGTTTCCCAATGCCAATTCTACCTCACCATCCCCCCACACCCCCGCAGTTTCCTGCTACTGTCAATCCTCTTCTTATAGTATTACGATAGTTGTTCAAAGTCCACCTATGAGAACATGTGATACTCAGTTCTTTCTTTCTGGAAAGATCACTCAGTATTATAGACTCTAAGTCCATCCAGGTTGCTGCGAAGTTCATGATTTTGTTCTTCTTTATGGCTGCATAATATTCCATTGTGTGGATGTACCACTTTTTTTTCCCAGTCTTCTTTTGATGGGCAGCACAGTTGGTTCCATGTTCTTGCTATTGTGAAATGTTGTGATAAACATATGTGTACAGGCATCTTTTTTATAGAATGATATGAGTTATTCCAGCTATATTCCCAGTAGGGGGATTGCGGGGTCATATGGAAGGTCAATTTTTAGAACTTTTATGAATCATCACACTGTTTTCCACAGAGGCTGTACTAGTTTACATTCCCACCAACATGTAGAAGTGTTCGCTTTTCACCACATCCTCTCCAGTGTCTGTTATTTTTTGATGATGGCCATTCTAACTGGAGTTAGATGGTATCTCAGTGTAGTTTTAATTTGCATTTCTTTGATGACTAGTGAGGCTGAACAGTTTTTCATGTATCTGTTGGCTGCTCATGTGTCTTCTTTTGAGAACTGTCTATTCATATCTTTTACCCACTTTGTAATGAGGTTGTTTGTTTTTTTTTCTTTTCAGTACATTTGAGTTCCTTGTAGATACTAGATGTTAGGCCTTTTTCAGATATACAGTTGGCAAATATTTTTTCTAAGTCTGTGGGCTGTCTCCCTGTTCTCTTGATGGTTTCTTTGGCTTGTCAGTTTCACAAGGTCCCACTTGTCTATCTTACCTCTTATGACGTGGGCACTTGGGGTTTTGATCAGGAATTGGTTGTCAGTTCCAACTTCCATAAGAGTGTCTCCTGCATTTTCTAAGGTTCTTATACTTTGAGGTTTTACGTTTAGGTCTCTGACCCATTTAGAGTTTATTTTTGTGAATGGGGATAGGTAGGGGTCCTGTTTCAATCTTCTGCATGTGGTCAGCCAGTTTTTGCAGCACCATTTACTAAATAGGTTGTCCTCTCCCCAGTAGTGGGTGGTGGAGGCTTTGTCGAAGATGAGTTGTTTGAGATATTGAGGTTTTGCTTCTGGAATCTCAATTCTATTCCATTGGTCTACATGCTTGTTCTTATAGCAATACCAGGCTGTTTTGATTATTGTAGCTTTATAATAAAGTTTAAAGTCTGGGAGTATGAAACTGCCTACTGTTTTTTTGTTTTTGTTTTTGTTTTTGTTTTTCTGAGAATTGTTTTGTCAATTTGTGGTCATTTATGTTTCCATATAAATTTCTGTATTGTTTTTTTCTAGGTCTGAGAAGAATGTTGCTGGTAATTTGATGGGTATTGTGTTAAATCTTTAGATTGCCTTAGGAAGAATGGATATCTTAACAATGTTGATTCTTCCAATCCATGAGCATGGAATATTTTTCCACTTGTTTGTGTCATCTTTGATTTCTTTGAGCAGTGTTTTGTAGTTTTCATTATAAAGTTCTTTCATGTCTCTGGTTAGGAAGATGCAAAAGTATTTTATTTTTTGTGTGGCTATTGTGAATGGAATAGTGCTTTTTATTTGAGTTTCTGTTTGTTTATTATCAGTGTATAGGAATGTGACTATTTTTTGCATGTTTATTTTATACCCTGAGACTTTGCCAAAGTCTTTATCAGTGCAAGGAGGTCTTTGACATTCTCTTGTGTTTTCGAGGTCTAGAATCATGTCATCTACAAAGAGGGATGACTTGACTTTCTCTTTTCCTATTTGGATATCCATGATTGCCTCCTCTCTCTGATTACTGTAGCTAGAACTTCCAAAACTATGTTGAACAGGAGGGGCAAGAGTGAGCATCCTTGTTTTGTTCCAGTTTTCAGGGGAAATTGTTCCAATTTCTATCTGTCTGTTTAGCACTATGCTGGCTGTGGGTTTCTCATAGATGGTTCTTACTATTTTGAGGCATGTTCCATCTATGCCTAGATGTTCAAGGATTTTTATACAGAAGTGGTGCTGGATTTTATCAAAAACTTTTTCTGTATCTAATGATATAATCATGTGGTTTTGGTTTTTATGTCTATTGATGTATTTAGTTACATTTATAGTCTTACGAATGTTGAACCAGTCTTGCATCCCAGGGATGAAGCCTACTTGGTCGTGGTGGATATTTTTGTTATGTGTTGTTGAAAATGGTTTGCTAGGATCTTGTTGAGAATTTTAGCATGTTCATCTAGGATATTGGCCTGTAGCTCTCTTTCTTTGCTGGATCTTTACCTGGCTTGAGTATCAATGTGATGTTGGCTTCAAAAAATGATTTGGGGAGATTTCCATTTTTCTCAATTGCCTGGCATGTTGGGAGCCAACATCTATAGCTACATGGCTGAGGCCTGTAAAGGCCCATCTGGAAGATCACCTCTGACATAGGATATCAGTTATACCTATAATATTGGCATGTGATTAGTGACCAGTGTGCATACACGGCAGTAAAACTTATAAGTAAATCTCAATACACCTGATGGAAAGTGCACAGCAGAATTATTTTTCTCTGTCTTTCTAAGTTGTACTCCTTTTTCAAGACATTTTTAAACTTCTATTTCCTGGTAGACTGGTTAGTCAGCTCTTGCTCCCGAAAGCAGTTTCCGCTAGGGCTAAGATTAGAAACTAAATTACCATAATAGTTTTATCACCCTGCCTCTAGCCTGGCAGAATGTTTTTTTTTTGTTTTGTTAATTACCGAAACTCTGTTTGCTTCAGCCCATGGCCACCGTCATGGCAACCATACATTTCCTTGTTCAAGAGTATGACAACTACCATAAGATTTATGAAAGAATTAACAATAAGGTATTAGCTTAATAAGATATAGCATAGTATTAAAGTTCAATCATCAGATTATATAAAAATTAAAGTTTAGACATATGAAACATATGAATTATAGTAAAGTTTGGTAGTTTAAGAATAAGTTTTAACTGAATTATAAGGCATTACGTTAAATCATAATAGGTTAATAGTATAACTAACAGTTAAGTCATTTAAGTAAACTTATAGATTATAGTATAGTGTTAAGTTGATAATATTAATCGTTAAAAATATTAGGAGTCAGTGAACTTGGGTTGAACCTAGAGTTAACTTAGAAAGTTTTTGTATTAATCAGGGTTTAGAACAAAAAGTATAATATGAATGATTTATTGAACATTATGGAAAACACTTGGAACAATCTGTATTGAAATTGTGCACCTGTGATTTTAATGTAAGTTTTGTGAAGTACGTCATGCATCATGGAATTGTAATTGTTTGCTTGGAACTTGCAAGTCTCGTGATGGTCTTGTGATGCATAGTTTGTAAAGCACGATATGCATGGAATTTGTATGCCCCCAGCAAGTGATTATCACACTGCTGGAGGGTATAGAAAATGGTATATAAGTTGGAAGGAGTTCGAATAAAATTTGGACTCAGTCCTGATCAGACTGATCCCAGAAGAACTGCCTCCGAGTGGTCTCTTCTCTCCGTCTTGACTCTCCAGTGCGGGTCCTAACCTTCCCTCGGTCAGTGCTGGTCACCGACACTGGCATACTTTCAATAGGATTGGTATCAGTTCCTCCCAGTATGTTTTGTAGAATACTGCAGAAAAGTCATCCCTTCCAGGACTTTTATTGTAGTTGGTTTTCTTTGGGGGGGGGGTTGGAGTCTCACTCTGTCGCCCAGACTGGAGTGCAGTGGCTACTCCTGGCCACTGCAGCCTTGACCTGCTGGGCTCCAGCGATCCTTCCGCCTCAGGCTTCTAAGTAGCTGGAACTACAGGAACGCACTACCACGCCTGGATAATTTTTTTTAATTTATTGTAGAGATGAGGTCTTGCCAAGTTTCCCAGGCAGGTCTCGAACCCGCAGGCTCAGGCAATCCACTCACCTCAGCCTCCCAAAGGCACAGGATTACAGGCTGAGCCACCGAGCCCAGCTGGTAGTTTTCTTATGATATTGTCAATTTCCTGTATTATTATTGGTCTTTTTAGGGTCTCCATTTCTTCCTGTTTCAATCTGGGGAGGTTGTGTGATTCCAAAAAGTTCTCCATTACCTTATTACCTTTAGGTTTTAAAGTTTGTTTTCATGCAATTGTACATAGTAGTCTCTGATTGAGTTTATTTGGGCTTTCTCTCTCTCTCTTTTTTTTTTTGGTCAGTGTAGATAGTGGACCATCAATCTTGTTTATCCTTTCAAAGAATCAGTTTTTTGTTTCATTGATTTTTTTGTATTATCTTGTTTTTTTCCTGTGTCCTAGATCTGGGCTTTTATTTTGCTGATCTAGATTCCTCTTCTGAAGTTAGGGTTTTGGTGGTCTTGTTTTTCCAGATTCCTTAGGTGAATTGTTAGGCTGTTAACTTGTGATCTTTCCATTTTCTTGATGTATGTTTGTAGTGATATGAACTCCCCTCTTACAATTGTTTTCATGGCATTCCAGAGATTTTGGCGAGAAGTTTCTTCATTTTTATTTGTTTCCAGGTTTCTTTTAACCTCTATTTTGTTTTCCATGTTGACCCAGGAGTTGTTTAGCCTCATGCTGTTTAGTGCCCATGCCTTTGTGGGTTTGGGGGGGAACTTTGTTGGTATTATATTTATTTTTATTCTACTGTGGTCTGATAAGGTGCATGGCAGAATTTCAATCCTATGAAATTTGTTTATGTTTGATTTATGGCCAAGGATATGGTTCATATTAGAGTATATTCCATGTGGTTGAGTAGAATATATATTCTGTGGCCGTTGGATGGAGTGTTCTGTGGGTATCATTTAAGTTCATTTGGTCAAGAGTCACACTGAGGTTCTGGATGTCCTTGCTGATTTTTGTCTTGATGATCTGTCTAGGGTTGTGAGTGGGGGTATTAAAGTCTTCAGCTATGATAGTGTTAGAGGCAATAACTTTTTAAAGTTTGCCTAGAAGCTGCTTTATGATTGTTGGTGCTCCTATGTTGAGTGCATATATGTTTAGGATGGATATTTCTTGGTGATGGATTGAACTTATTATCATTATGTAGTGACCTTCTGTACCTTTTTAAATTTTTGATAACTTAAAGGGTATCTTTTCTGATATTAAGATCGCAACTCCTGCTTTCTTTTGTGTTCTGTTTGCCTGGAATTTTGCTTCCCATCCTCTTACTTTGAGTCTGTGAGTGTCCTTTTTGGTGAGATGAGTCTCCTGGAGACAAGATATTGTTGCCTTATGCTATTTTATCCATTATGCTATTCTATATCTTTTCAGTGGTGCATTTAGTTCCTTCACATTCAGGCTAATTATTGAAATGTGAGAGTTTATCTCTGTCATATGGTTCTTATAAAGGACTTGTTGTTCCTGTTTGTTTCTTGTCTTTGTTTCGATTTTTGGGTTGATTCATGTGTGTTTTCAATCTTTTTCCTGCACTCTTGTGAAGAACGTTGTCATTCTTTTCCCTTACTACTATGTTTAATACTTTTCTTAAGTGTTTCTTGTAGAGCTGGTCTAGAGACAGCATATGTTCTTAGGGATTGAATGCCTGGAAAAGTGTTTAATTCTCTTTCACTGATGAAGTTTAGCTTAGCTGAGTAGGTTATTCTTGATTGAAATTGTCTATCTTTGAGAACTTTGAAGATTGGGCTCCAAGCTCTCCTAACCTGAAGTTTTTTATAGAGGAATCTGCTGCTATTCTAATTGGTCTTCCTTGGTAGGTAGTCTGACCTTTATCTCTTGCTGCCTTTAGGGTTTTTTCTTTTATACCTACATTGTTTTGGTGAATTACTATGTGTCTAGGGGTTGGTCTTCTCATTTGTTTTCTTGCAGGGGTTCTCTGAATCTCTTGTGTTTGAATGATCACCTCACTGATGAGATGAGGGAAGTTTTCTTGAACAATTTCATGGAATGTTTGTTGTAGGGTGGTCTCTGTCTCTCTTTCTGTCTCAGGAAGTCCAATTACTCTTAGGTTTGGCCTCTTAAAATAATCACTCATCTCTTAAAGGTTTTGTTCTGTCTTTTAAAGCTTCTTTTCTATGTTTTTGACAGTTTGGGTTAGTTCTATATTTTGGTCCCCAGACTCTGAGATTCTTTCTTCTGCTTGGCTAATTCTGCTTTCCATGCTTATCAGTTTGTTATTTATTTCATTCACGGTATTCTTCTCAGTTATCAACTTCTTCCTATTTTCCTCTTGTCTCTCCTCAATTCTTTTTTCTCTCTATTAGTGTCTTGATATCTGGGTATGTAGTTGGAGGCCAGTCATTCTGGGGGCTCTTCAGTGTTTGTGTTCCAAAATCTGTTTTCTCAATGTATGATCTCCAGGGTCTATGTGAGACCTATATTCTTCTTTTCATTTTCTTTATTTATGTAGGTTTTCCTCCCTCCCCTACCCCCTTTCTTTAATTCTGTTGTTCCGAATTGGTGGGGTTGCTTTTACTTCTGTTTGTTCAGTCTCCTATTCTTCCTTATGTGGATCCTCTGACTTTAATTCTGAAGCTGGACTGTGGGTTAGGGGCTGTACTTTTTGCAGTTTAGAGGTTTAATTGAGGGGGAGCTGTGATTCAAAATCTATCTGCAGATCCCAGTATCCACTGAGAGGTGTATGGGCACTCTGGAACCCATTTCCCACTGCCTTGCCATCTGTCCATAAAGTGGGGGTATAGATTTGCTCCCTGGAAGCAAAATGAGGTGAGAAAAAGGAACATAATAGAAAAAGAAAGGAAGGCGGCAAGAGGAAGGTGGAGAGAGTGAAGAGTAAGAGGGAAACCAGACAGACGTACCAACTAACAAATGACAAGAGACACAAAGAAAAGAGTTAAAAAAAAAAAAATAAAACATAAAGTTAACCATGCAAACACACAGTCCAATAAAATCTGCCTATTGATGTACTCTTCCCGCACACAAACAGGAAGTCTAAAGAACAGTGTAAAAAAATCCATAAAATAACAGAAACAAAGTAAGCACAAATACATTATCAAAAACAGAAAGAGAAAAAAAACTAAAACTAAAAACAAACAAAAATGAGCAAAACAAACAGACAAAAAGTGAAAGTAAAAAAAATAAGAACAAGGAACCAAACTCACTCTGAGGTCATTCCTATAAATCCAACGTCCTTTCAGCTCTGATTTCTAGCCACTCCCCTCTGCTCTCAGCGCAGGTAGATAGGGTTGCTCACAGACTGAGTCAGATGCTCAAGGCCTACTTTGGTAGGAGTGTGGATCAGTTCTGGACTCAGCCGGCTTGCTGCCTGTCAAGTCTGCCATTCAGATCTAACCTGTCTGTGTCAGATCCAGCATGGGAGAGGGGCTTCTGTCTCTCCCAGTTTGATGAGATTACCTTAGGTCTCAAATTGGAGGCTGGGTGGAGTTGGGCAGAGCTGGGTGAGGCAATGAAGGTCTCTGCCTGGTCCTGGGACAGAGAAAAATGGCTGCGGTTGGCATCTCCTCACAGGGCATGGAGCTTGTCTCTGATTCTTCCCATGGATCAGATCAGGGGCTCCAGCTGATCCGGTATAACTGGTGATGGTGTGGGCCAGGCATCAGGCAATGAGAATCAGCTGGATTTGGCTGATTTGGCTGAGTCCCCTGAGCAGCAGATGATCTTATGAACACGCCCGGGTGCTTATCTCAGGGTGGTGGGGGCTTGCTGTCACCCTCAGAAGCAGGGGCTGAGTGTATGAACATGAGTCTCCCCTCTGATGGACTTTCACTCTCCCACCAGTGCGTGCCTATTCCTGCAGAGTCTTTATGGACACTTGCCTTTGTGGAGACTCTCACAGTTTGACCTGTCCGGTCACCATCCTCAGAAGGTAATTTTAAAAGATAAAAGTATGGCTTGTCTCAGTGGCTCAGTCTGTAATCCCTGCACTTTGGGAGGTCAAGGCAAGTGGCTTGCCTGAGCCTGTGGGTTTGAGACCTGCCCAGGCAACTTGGCGAGACCTCGTCTCTACAATACATCAAAAGTTAGCTGGGCTCGGTAGCGTGCACCTGTAGTTCCAGCTACTTGGAAGACTGAGGCAGAAGGACTGCCGGAGCCCAGCAGGTTGAGGCTGCGGTGGCTGAGAGCATGCCACTGCACTCCAGTCTGGGTGATAGAGTGAGACTCCAACTCAAAATAAATAAATAAATAAAAAAGTAAAAGATAAAAGTATGGCTATCTTCTCAGAAGAAAATATTTCAAATTTAGAGATCCCATATCTTTCTCAAATGATTCTATAAATATTTGTTTTCAGGAAAATCATAAGGAATATTTGGAGGGTGACTTTTTAAACATAAAAAAATTATATCAATGTTTAACTAAAAGAATACATATAATAACTAACTGATAGAAAAGGGGAAAACAATAAGAAATATGCCTAACATCTGCATTAAACATAATATATAATGTGAATGTTTATTCATTGGGTGTATGTATACATTGTGCATTTACATATAGAGTATGTTAATTTATTATTAGTCAAATGATATCTACAACACTTAGAACATAATTTTAAGCCTAAAGTAAACTTGAATGTAGCCTGAAAACCTTAAGCCTTGAGAAACCTTCAATAAAAATATAGATTGGTATAAATACATAAACATAAGATTTCAATGTAAAAAATATATATAAAATTAGGAAAAGAAGGAAGTCAGTAAGTTGGCAGAATAGAACTTTCCAGTGCTTTTCCACCCCACAGAACTGTCAATGAGAAAAACTATCCATATGTGAAAGTATCTTCACAAGATTATAGCACAGAAATAAGAAAGACACAATGAAGAGGATATAGAGGTAAGATTTACATTATCTGACTCACCCCACCCCGAACTCCAGGCAGCACAGCAGGAGTAGAAAGTACCCTCCTTTTGAGAGAACGTGAGAGAAGTGAGCACTGGATTTTCTGGATTTTGCCTCAAATCTCAACACCGGACCTTCTCAAGTAAAACCTAGTACCAGACAGGAACCCATTGCCCCAAACTCCAGGCCGGTAGCCATGGACTCAACCTCCAGGCCTGTTCCATGCCAAGCCAGAGCCTTTGTCTCTGGGCCTGAAACACTGGTGGCCAATCTCAGAGACTCCAAATTTTGAAAGGACCTCACCACCTGGCCAGGTTCAGCAGCCGGGTAATTGGAGCCCGCCTTAGTGCCAAGCCAGTTCCAGTAAACTCAATCTCCAGATCTGCCCTAGGGTCAGGTGAACCAACCAGTAGGCTAATCCTCCACAGTCCCAAGCCACAGCACCAGGCTTGCCTCCTCAGACCTAGTCATCAGTGTGGCACTTTCTGACCCAACCTCTAGAGTGACTTCCTTGGATTCAGGCATCATATTTGCCCTTGCAGACACAAGCTCCAGCCCCACCCCTGCATAAACAATCAACAGGACTCAGTGGATTCAAGCTCCAGGCCTAAACTGGGGATCTAGTTGCCAGGTCTGTCCACCTGCAGACTCAGGCACCAGGCCAGCCTGCCTGAAGACCCCAGCATAGGTCTTCCTATGGTCATGCCATATGGCCTGTTCAGATCTGTGAATGAGTTGACAAGTGAAGGGCTTTCCCAGACAAAGCAGTTTGCAAAGACTGGAATAACTTCAACTTCTTCAAATGTACAGACATCACATGGCCACAATGATCAAGAACATCAGAAAAACATGACAATACCAAAGGAAGAGAATAAATCACCAGTACCCACTAAATGTCGATTTTAACTATTCTCACCACCAAAAAATAAGTATGTGAAGTAATATATGTTAATAAGCTCAATTTAGCTATATATACATATTTCAAAACCCCATGTTGTACATGACAAATGCATGCAATTTTTGTTTGTCAATAAAAAAGAATTAGTGGAAAAATTACATATATGCAATTAAAAGAATAATATTGACACATTTGAAAAATATTGGTGCTATTTCATAATAATGGAAATATAAAATAAGGAAATATAAAAATAATATGGAAATATAAAATAATGGAAATTTTAAAAAATACCTAGTCAGGAGAATGAACAATATGTTCAAACTTAACCTCACACTAATTAAAAATTTTGCATTTTAACTGAATAATTTTTCACAATAATGTTTTGAGGCAAATGATAACATGATATATTAACAAAGATCCATTGAAAAAGATATATTTTATGCAATGTTATTGAGAAAGCTCTTAGTAAATCCTACTGAAAACAGAGTTAGATTAAAATATTTATCTGGGGACTGAACGTAATTCAGTCTCTATTCTTCTGCAATTCATTTTGTATAAATTCTTTCTAAAGAAACAATCAGAGATGTGCCAGAGTTTACACTTACTAGCATTCAGTTTAACTTGTTTATATCTGAATTTAGGAAATATTTTAAATATATATTATTTTAGATATGCTTATATATTTTAGATGTCACAATTTAAAGATTAGTTGCACTTTGTACTATTTGTGTCAAGTGGACTGCCTCACAAACATCAAAATGTGAATTTCTAAGGGTTTTTAAGTACATGAAAAGTGCTTATTTACAATGTAGGTGAGAGAAGCAGTTTATTTATTTTTTAACAATGTACTATAATAGTAATTTTGTAAATGCCCATACATATTTAGGAAAATAAAGTTATTTTGTGAAAGGTTTTTAAGTGAAATTAAATCGATCATTCAGTGTTTACTATGTGTGTGTGTGTGTGTGTGTGTGTGTGTGTGTGTGTGTGTGTGTGTGAGACTGTGTATTATACTCAGGTATTTAACAATAACTGAAGCAAACAAAATCTTGGCAAGTAATGAACATACATGCTTTTGGAAAGAAAGAGAAAACAATAACATAAATAATTTCAGGGAGAGTTAGTAAACAGTTTATAACTGAGTGCAGTAGCTTATTTTATTATTTTAATTTTTTTATTGATACATAATAGTTTACATATTTTGGGGCTGCATCTGACATTTATTATATACATAAAATGTGCATGATCAAATCAGGATATTTGTGGTCTATCACCACTTTCAGTATTTATCACTTCCAAGAATTGGGAACAAGTGAAGTCTTCTAGCTACTTTGAAATATACGGCACATTGTTAGCTACAGTTCTTCTACTTTGCTATGGAACAATAGTACTTACACCGTTTTTCTAACTGTATGTTTGTACTAGTTAACTACTCTCCTCCCAGCCTCTGGTATCTATTATTCTACCCTCCACTTTTATGACATCAACTTTTTTATGTATCACATGAGTGAGAACATGTGATACTTGTCTTTTTGTGCCTGAATTATTTCGCTTAACAGGGAAGCTTCTAGTTTCATCTACATTGCTGCAAATGACTTGATTCCATTCTTTTTATGGCTAAATAGTATTCTGTTTTACATATATAACTAGCTCACTTTTTTTTATCCATTCATCCATTGAGGGTCACTTAGGTTGATTCCATGTCTTTGCTATTGTGAGTAGTGCTGTAAGAAACATGTCAGTGTAGGTAATTTGATTTCTTTTCCTTTGAATAGATGTATGTCCAGTAGTAGAATTGCTAGATCATATGGTAGTTCTATTTGTAATTTTGTGAGCAATCTCCATATTGTTTTTCATAATAGTTGTACTAATTGATATCCCACCAACAGTGTATCAGCTTGTTTTTCTTCATATCCTCATCAGCATCTTTTATCTCTTGTCTTTTTAATAATAGCCTTTTCAATTTGGGTAACTTGACATTGCTATTTTGATTTGCATTTCCCTGATAGTTAATATATACACACACAATGGTCTATTTTAAGTAGGATTGACAGTAATAATTCTCCGTGTACACAAATTTTGAGATAAAATCTAAACCAATAAGAAGGATGCAGGCACGAGGATTGGTGGAAACAGCATCTTAGGCAAAGGGAAGAGTAAATTCATAGTCGCTAAATCAGATTAGATCTTCCCATATTTGAGGCAAAAATAAAAGGGAAATTTGGCTGACTTATAGTGAAAAGAAAAAAAGTGTGCAGGGGTAAGATCCAGTGGGTCCCTTTAAGTAAAGATGTGCGTTTTATTCTAATTGCAAGGAGAAGTTCTTGAAGAGGACTGACTTGCTGTTTACATTTGTAAAAGAAAGCCTTAGCAAATGGACTGTAAAGAAAAGAAGAAAAAAGACCAGATTGATAGTAACTGTGGTCATCCAGGAAAGAGTGAATGCTAAACACTTTGTTTAGGTTCATGGTTCTCCTGGGGGAGAAAGGGGCTGTATTTTGCCATCCCCCAGGGAATACTAGGCAATTCTTATTTGTCACACTGAGGTGTGTGGGTGAGGGCTACTGCTGGCATCTAGTGAGCAGAAGCCTGCGATGCTGCTAAACTCACTGCAATGCATAGGACAGAACACTTCTTGCAACAAAGAGTTATCTGGACCAAGATAAGAAGTGTTGAGGGTGACAATTTCTGATTTAGGGTGATGGGAATGGAGATGTTTGATAAGTAGACAGAATGGTATAATTATGCAAAATATATATAGAGAGATGACCAAACTTCTAGTAGTCTTTTGAAGGCTACCCAATTAATTATTTTGTCAGAAAAAATAATATTCTTGTGAAATGTATTTGATATTTCTTTAATAAGCGATTAATGTGAAGAAATTATGGTTTCTCTTTTACTTAGAGAGAACACCAGTCTTTGTCTGTTATCCATGAAGACTAGATTTAAAAAATGTCAACAACTTAAAATATTTTGAAAGGTTTTTTACCAGCTTACTAAAAGTTATCTTAGAAAACACATTTACTCAATTACTTTTTTCTCAAATAAAAGAATAGAAAGAAAAAAATTTACTTACTTGCCATTTAATGCTGCTACACCAACTGTGCTCCGAGCAATTGACATACTGGCTACAAATGTCCATTGCTGATTCTGGGGATCCCACCTCTCCACTGTATTCAGATAGCTCCAGCCGTCATGACCTCCCACAGCATAAATAGGGCCTTCAAGTACAGTTACACCTAAAACATTGGACAAATAAATGCTGTGTCTATAGATAATATTATTATAGTATACACTTATAAATCTATTAGGAGGGTAGATCTCATGTTACATGCACTTACCACAATAAAATAAAAATTAAAATAAATAAATTTATTTCACAGTGATATTTTAAAAATTAAATTAACAGTACAAAACTATAAGCTTGGTCGGGTATGGTGGCTCAAGCCTATCATCTCAACATTTTGGGAGGCTAAGTCAAGAGGAATGGTTGAGCTCAGGGGTTTGAGACCAGCATGGGCAACTTGGTGAGACCTTGTCTCTACAATAAAAATAAGTAAATAAATAAGCCAGGTGTGGTAGAGTGCCCCTGTAGCTCCAGCTACTTAGAAGGCTTAGGCGGAAGGATTGCCTGAGCCCCGCAAGTTGAGGCTGTGGTGGCCATGAGCATACCACTGCACTCCAGCCTGGGCAACAGAGTAAGATTCCGACTCAAAAAACAAGCAAAACTATGAACTTATTTATCATAGATTCCAGTTATTAAAAAACAATTGTATTGAGGTAGAAATAACTACTATTTATTGAATCATTCCATTAAAGTGAAAACAAAATTTAGAACCAAAAACAAATACTGAGACCTAAATGCTTTATAAAATAAAACTAATTTCCTTATTTATGACCATATAAAAAAGCAAATACTAAAAAATCAAAAGTGATATGTCTTGTGCTTCTACTTTTGAAGAACATTTCTACACTGCAGCTTAAAGTACTTTGTTACTTTAAGCAATGTTACTTTAAAACAATGTAATATTATCAATTTGAATTTGGGTATGGTGTTCTCCATTTTGGCTTTCCAATAACATTATAATAAACTTAGATAAAGTTTAGAAAATGCAACATATTTTATATTGTTAGTTAAATCACTAAACACAAAACGAACAGATAAAATTAATAGTGAGCCATCAATAGGAGAATATAGACAACTTTTAATCACTGCTTTTCCAGTAAAATTACTTCTTCATAGATGAATTTTCTTAAATACTAGCTAGTTGCCAAAATATTTGCATATCATACTAAAAATTATGTGCTCACTATCAAGAAATTCTGAAGAATATTCTTCAAAAGGATAAAATTCAAAGTTTGATTGTCAAGAACTCTAATATATTTGTGATTTTATCCTATTTCCAAGCTGACAAGTTAGACTGCCACAAATTTATGCATTTTAGTGAAGATATGGCTTCTGGGTCAAAGAGGAAGGGCAGTTATTACTCATAGCAATAGCAGTAGTCAGAATATCACCAATTTTTGATTCTAATGCTAGTTCCCCAAAATCCAATTTCCACAGGGTGATCCAGAGAGGGTAACCAAGATGACCTTAAATGTTTCCCTTAGCTTGACCAAACTTTAAATGAGTTACTCCTGCCTTGACCCCACTTTTTAAAGAGCATTTACCTTAGAAAACTTGTAATTGCAAATTCTTTCTCGGTTCCTTTGAGATGTACTTTTAAAACAAAGAAAAGAAAAGAAAAGAAAGCACCTCTTGCCAGTTTTATAATCCAGGGCTGTCTTTCTCAAGGACAGGGGGCCAACCTTCTGAAATATAATCATTAAGGAAGATGGTGCCCCATTTCCCAGTCTTTTTGGTAGAAGAGGAGCCTAACTTCAATCGACACCTTGCTCCAACTTATAAAACTAACTTTTGATGTAAAGACAATAAAAAGTTTACTTTTCTTTTGGGTAAGGTCAATTATCAAACAGATTGCCCATGATCCTCCAACCCACTCCATCTTAAAAAAAAACTCCATCACATTTGTTTCAGCAGAGTTGTGTTCAACCAAGGTTCTCGCCTTTCTTTTGTATTGCAGTAGACTTGAATGAAATCTTTCTTGTCTGTTTAAGTTTGCCTCATACAATTTTGCTTTTAGAAGGGTCAGCTGAAACCTGCTCATGCAGTGAGTTGTACTACAGAAAAGAAAATTATAAATTATCATGGACATAAATGCACATGCCGATTGTTCTGGAAGGAGATATTACTTTTATGCTTTTAAGCATGCCTGCCTTTTATTTTGGATAGAGGAACTATGTCTTCCCAGTCTTTCTACGATAATAACATCCATTAAAATATAACTGAGAACAAAAGATACTCAGTGATTTGACTTTTAAAATGTAAAATGTGAGAGACCCATGAAAAATTGTCTCCTATCACAGAGGTAAAAATGAAATGACATCTTATTTATCCATTCATTTATTTATCTATTATTTACTGAATGGCTATTATGTGCCAGAAATTGTTCTTTGCACCAAGGACACAGTAAACAAGGTAGACAAAGTCTGTGCCCATGTTGAAATCCACAAATTGGTCAATGAATGCTTAGTTAATTGAAATAAGTGCATTATTCCCAGTAGGTAAGTCAGCTTCACACATATTACACAATTATGAGTTAATAAAGAAAAAAATAGCTGACTAGAATAAAAAATGCTCTCATAGATACACTCAATTTAGGGATACTATTTCACATACAACAGTAATCAGATAGGGATATGGAGGGGTAACATTTTGAAGCAGTCACAGGCAAAATTTTTAAAAAACCCATAAACTGTAGATCTTGTTTTTCTTAAGGCAGTTCAAAGTAAAAAATAAGAAATGAAAGGGATAAGAAAATGTGAAGAAAAGAATATGGATATATTGAATTAGAAAGCTAAGGTAGTGAGCCAGGAGACCAGGACCTTGGGCCAGATAAAGAGAAATTTTGAAAACCTGAAAATTGATAAGCAATAAAATGTAAATGTCACCTTGGTTACCACCCGACCACCTCTGTACCACCCCCAAAAGGTAGAACTTGTGGTCAGAATTGTGGTCAGCACATCCTGAAGGACAAGAACTACGGTGTGTTAGGGAATCCCCTAAAAGGTATATGTTCCATAATATAAAGCCATGTCCTCTTAATGACCTCAAGTTCATTATACCATCATTATAGTAAAATTTTCAGGTGGTTTAGCCCCTCTGAGTAGGCTATTCTTAGCAGATTATGGGTAAACTTATGTATAGTTATAGAGTCATGCAAGGACACAAGATGCCAATCATAAATGTCAGTCATTAGAGAGAGACTAACCATTCTCCTTTCTTTAGGAATAAGATTGCAAAATCTGGGAAGTCAGAGCTCTTGAGTCACTTTTGCTCTTGATCCTGCTCTTATGTCTTTGGAGTGTACTAGTGCTATTGCTTAATAATCCAATTATTTGCTTTTGCAATTGGTTTGTTTCCTCCAATTCTTTTTTCAAGACATTAAGAACCTGGTTTGAGTTGGCGATCCTGCACCCACATGTAAAAAATATCTCATGGGCTTTTTAGAGAAGTAGTACATGTAGCTATTCACATGTATCAAAAATAATAAACTATATAAAGATGAAGGTTAAACACCAGTGAGATGTTTTTAGAAAGCTGCTAGAATCAACTTTTTCCTGAGTACCATTTAGGTATTCAGTAGACTCTAAGATAGGGTGTGTGCTTTGAATTAAGTAGACCATTATTTTGTGTTGACTTATGCTGTCTGTCTTATTGAAGATACAATAAATATCAGAAAGGGCCAGATCATTTGCATGATCCAATGAAACTAATACATTTAAATTTTATTTTAAGAGCAAAGAGAAATCACTGAAGTATTTATCACTAAGAGAGTCATGATTGCTGTGACATTCATTCTGCTTGTTTTGTATCAAAGGAATTGAAGTCAGGTTAGGTGGCAGTAGTGAGATGATTAGAAGAAAATTTCAAACATTCAAAAAGTAGAAGGTGGAAGCTTAAATTAGTAGGTTTAAGTTTGAATAAAGAAACGTGAAAATATTTGAAATATGTTCTGGAGTTCTTGAAGTTGGAATTTGCTGATGGATTGAATCTGTATATACAAATAAAAAGAACAAATCAGGGATAAATGAGTTGACTGAATAACTGGATAAATTTTAAGAGTAATAAAAGTTTAGAAACTATTATGGGGGAAACTTTGAGCACTCCATTTTGCACATGTCACGTTTAAGGAGACTTTTAGATATCTAAGTGAGAGTAAACAGGCAGCTAAACATATATGTTTGAATTTCAAGTTATTGGAAGTACATGTAAAATTTTTGCAGTTATCAGCAATTTAAAGTTAAGTAACTAGATATGATCACTTAGAAAATTGTATGAAGATAGAAAGTAAGAGAGACCGGAATTCAGCCTCAAGTAATTCCAATATTGTTTACAAAAACAAAAAAAGAAAAGAAAGCAGAAATGGTCTAGTAGATGGGAGGAAAACCAGAAGCTTTTGGTATCTGGAAAGTAAGAATGGAGAGAATTTCTAGAGTTAGGAAGTGGTTATAGATTTTCATACTTTTAACTAAGTGTACATTTTAATACAATTTGGAAAGAAAAAGATTGTTGTGGACTTTGAAAATAGTTTCTGGAGCAGTAGTGTACACATTTTAACCCATGCTGGTTACTAGTTAGTATAGAGTACTCTAAGGGCTACAAACATCATCCACCTGTGACTTGTTTTTCTTGATTGTTAGAGGTTACCTGACGTTATGAAAATGTTTCACTTCTAAAGTATAACATATAAAATGCAAAATGTATATGTTCATTTGATGATATTTTATCACAAGAATAACATGATATACCACAAGAATGCTACCTATTGCTTTCACTACAGAATGAAAAAGAATTTGCTTTCCTCTCATGCAAATCTCCAGTCTACACACTTCCTGAAGGTAACAATTTTTAAATTTCTGATTTACTTCCTTGATTTGCACTTACAAATTAAGTAATAATTTAGCATGTTCTTTTTTGTGTGTCATTCACCTTTGAAGTTATATTGGTGACATTTTCAGTCAGACATTAGTCATTTATTAGTTTTTATGAAAAATATTGTTACATCTTATAAACTATGCCACTTTTATAACTCCATTTTATTGTTAATGAAAAATTGCATGTTTTCCAGATTAAACATTTTAAAAATAAAGCTGAAATGTATACTTTTTTGATGCACATATGAACTCATTTCATCTAGATATGAAATTGCTTTGTCATAAAATATACTTATGTGGAAATTTAGTAGATACTTCAAAAAGTTTTCCAACGTGTTTTTTTTTTAACAATTTTCATTTCCCCCAGTAAATGAGAGGAACCCCACTGTCTCAGACTCTCTCCACAATTTTTTTTTTGTGAAAAATGTTCAGTTTAGTTATTCTAATCAATGAGTAATAATATCTCATTATTATGTTAGTTTTTACTAAGTTGATGTCTGGTTAAACTAAGCATTTTTCATGTGTTTCTTAGCCAGCTGGCTAAGAAATTTATTTCTTAAAAACCCTTAGCCCTTTTTATCAATAAATGTACCTGATCTCAAACCAGGTGAAGTGGGGCCCAAAGGGAGGCCCAAACTTTACCTATATGATGACCACTTGGATATCGAATCCTGAATTGTACCCTACGTCTTTAAAATAAAAATATATTCATGCAAAAAAAGTAACACTTAGCCCTTTCTATGAAAACCCACAGTTAACAAGACTATTCATTTTTTAATTGCCTGCCTCTTTCTTATTAATTTAGTACTTAGTACTTGTGATTAGTTATAACTATTATGGATATGATATAAATTCTTTGTTAATTTTTAAGAGTATTAATATTAATTCTTCATTAGCATTTGTATTACAGATCTTTTCCCCCTGTGTGCTTTGTATTTTCACTCTTAATGTTGTCTTTTGATTAAAGGAGTTAGGCTTACTTGATTTCGACAAAGATGGCACTGTAACAGCAAAGTTTTTTTTTTAATAAATTATGATGTTGGTTAAATTGATATCCTCATATCAAAATGGACTGTGACTAATACATCAAAGTCAATCTAGCTGGATCATAGAATTGTATAAAAATTAAAACAATAAAGTTTTTAGAACATAATTAACAAGCATA
>NW_007231591.1:312485-352147 GCF_000164805.1 Carlito syrichta | reverse complement strand
TCGACCTGCTGGGCTCCGGCGATCCTTCCGCCTCAGCCTTCTGAGTGGCCGGAACTACAGACACGCACTAGCACACCCAGCTGATTTTTTTTTATTTATTGTAGAGATGAGGTATCGCCTGCCAGGCAGGTCTCGAACCCACCGCTCAGGCAATCCACTCACCTCAGCCTCCCAAAGGCGCGGGATTACAGGCTGAGCCACCGAGCCCGGCAAAACAAATATTTCTTAAACAGAATACTGAAAACTCAAATATCATAAAAACACTATAAATATAAAAATCAATGGCCTTTGATATTCCACATGAATATTTAAATTTTTTTGGTAATTTTTCTAATTTTCCTCAATATCTTGATTGAGAGAGCACTGAATATACAGAAATTTGGAAATAATTAGCATCTTTACAACATTGACTCTCCTAATTCAGAAAATGATATATGTCTTGATTTTACTAAGAGTATGTTTAACTTCTCCCATAATATGTTTGTTTTATATTTTTATGAGGACTTTTATACATCTATTACGAAAATCATCACTTAGCATTTGATTAATTTATGCCATTATGATTGGCATTTAGGCATTTTAAAAATTATTTCAAAAGTAAGTTAAAAGAAAATAGATTTGTCTGTATTGACTATATCAGTAGCCTTGTTAAATATTTATAAATAATTGTCACAAGTAATCCACATATTATTTTGTATTTTCTAAATATACAATTATTTCATCTAAAATAATACCAGTTGTATATTCTTAAATATAATTATTATATATTTTAGTTCTCTATCTGGGTTTATTTCAATGTCATTATATGAACAGGTATTTAACATTCAAAATTCTTCTTGCTAAGCTGATTATTTTAAGTTGTTAAATATTTATTTTCAGTAACGCTTATTGCTCTAAAGTCTAATTTATTGACTATTAATATGGCAACACTATATTAATATCACATAGTTTAAAAAAAATTTTGATTCTAATATGATAATCTTTGACTTTATACAGTTATTTAATCTATTTATGCTTAATGTAATAATTGATTTTGTTAGGTACAATTTTTATATTTTCCTACTTGCTCTATTCATTTTTTCTCATTTTTTCCCCCAATATTGCCTCTTTTTTTGTTCTATAGGTGGAATATTTTATTTTTTCCTTTTTACCTCATGTTTCAGTTTATTGTTAACAGAATACAAATGAACCAATTTTTCAAATGGCTAATCAGATTATAAGTAAGGCTCAAATGAATGAGAGACTTAAAGCATAAGCAAGATTGTTAATAATTTTTTTAAAAAAAGGAATTCCATGCACATGAGAAGCAGGCTGATGTCTCGGACCTCTGCACTAGGTAGCTCCTTCCTTTCTTTCCAGGATCTGGACCTCTTTTGTGTGGACATACATGAAAACCCTAAACTCTAATTCCTGCCTCTGTCATTCAGAGACTACAGCAAATCCTAGTTGCTAAATTTGGCTTTGCTTTGATTCTGTGATACAAGGGCCTAAAGAAAGCAAAAATAAATGTTGAGGTGCTTTTAGTATTCTCCCTTCACTTTCAGATCTTGCTTCTCAAGTGCAGGTTGACTTAGTTTCTCTCTGATGCCTTCAATAATTTGATTAATATGTGCTAATCTGCTTTTATAATTGTACATGTTAAGGCCTTACTCTGATACAAGATATCTTCAAGGCCAGAAGTTAAATTTGTGTACATTACCTTTCAACTTTATTTTTAATGTAAACATTTAATAATTTAATATTATCAAATGATCAATGTCATTGATTTTTTGCCTATATGTGTGTGAGATTTTCCTCTAGCGCTACCATTTGCATAGGAAAATTTCTTTTTCTCTCTATGTTGCAACTTTCTTCCCACTGAAGTAAGGGATAGCTAAAGTAAAAATTTCACATTGTTATGGTGAATATTATATGAATTAATGTATGTAAAGAACTCAGAACAAAGTCCAATACATTTCAGTTGCTCAATTTTTGCAGGTCATTATAATTGCCATTTTTATCTCCATACCCAAGTCTTGGGGAAAATATTTAAAACTTCATATACGAGAATATGTAAAGGTCCTATAAGCCTATAAAATGCTCAATATAACTATTAATTAGAATAACCAGAAAGTTTTAGATTATCAAACAAGTTTACAGTATGACAATATTGTTACTGGGAATACTGGGAATTGAGAATTATTATGTATTGCTGATGAAATTGTAACTTAGGAACACAATCATGGAGATAAATTTAATGACATAAGTATTGTAATATAGTTTTTATAAAAATTTGAAATGTCTTATAAATATAAATATGATAGAAAATATAATTATGATAGCAAAATACATTATAGTAGAGAATACAGACATTTAAAATATTGATAGATTTTATATATTGTTATTCTTTAATTAAGCAGGGTATTGCCAGTCTTATCAGAGCTGGGGGCAAAGCAAATGCAAAAGAGTATTGTAGTTAACAGCTCTGGCATTGGATAATTGTCTGGATTAAAATTCCAATCTGTTGCTACTAGCTGCATGCCATTTGAAAAAAAAGATTTAAATTCCTTGTGTCTTAGTATCCTCATCCCTAAAGAGTACGTGCATAACTCATAGCATCTGTGTAAAGATTAAATATAAAACGCACAAACAGTATTTGACAAACGACAGACTCTTTTTTTTTTTTTTTTTGAGTCAGAGTCTCACTCTTGTCGCCCATGGTGGATTAGAGTGGCAAGCTCATGGCCACCTCAGCTTCCACCTGCTGGGCTGGGCTCAGGAGCTCCTTTTGCCTCAGGCTTCCAAGTAGTTAGAATTACAGACACAAGTCGCCATGCCTAGCTAGTTTTTGACTTATTGTAGAGACAAGGTCTCACCCAGCTGCCCAGGCTTGTCTCAAATCCCCGGGCTCAGGCAATCTCTCCCCTCGACCTTCCAAAGTGCTGGGATTACAGGCTGAGCCACCACACCTGACCATGACAAACTTATAATAGGTTTTGATTATGTAAGTCAAACAGTCGGTAGGATCTTTCTTAGGAGTAGTTATTAAAACTAAGACACTATAAATTGCAATCAGGATGACAGAGGAAGCATGAAATATGTCATCACTCTCAAAATTTAAGTCCATCTTCCAAATATCTGTAACTATAATTAAATTAAATCACTGAGCAAGTAATCTATTGCCAGTATTGTTCTTTATTTTAATAACTCGTGTTTGGAATGTATGCATGGTTTTCTTGAAAATATCTATACTTTATGCTTCCACATTATAAAGAAATATATTCTTGTAGATTGTCACAGTATTTCCAGACTCTAGCTGCCTTATAATGTGGTTTTCACATTTTTGCTTCTGTGATGATTCCCTTGCAGAAAGTTCTCATTAACTAGGGTGAATAACGTAACCAGGAAAATTTAAAAATCAGAATAATACATCCAACCACTTCCTTATGTTTGCTAAAAATATCTTTACAAATGCAGCAAGGTTAAGAGCATGAATATAGCCAGGCTCGGTGGCTCAGCCTGTAATCCCACGCCTTGGGAGGCTGAGGTGAGTGAATTGCCTAAGCCGCAGGGTTTGAGACCCGCCTGTGCAACTTGGCGAGACCTCATCTCTACAATAAATCAAAAAATTAGCCGGGCATGGTAGGGCGCACCTGTAATTCCAGCTACTTGGAAGGCTGAGGTGGAAGGATCGCCAGAGCCCAGCAGCTCGAGGCTGCAGTGGCCGGGAGTGGCCACTGCGCTCCAGTCTGGGCAACAGAGTGAGACTCCAACTCAAAAAAACAAAAAAAAAAGAGCATGAATATATTTTTCTGTAGTTTGTTTAGTATCAATATTAACTCAGTGTTTAAAAAATGATAAACCAGTGGAAAGATGAGAAATATTGAAAGTCATTTTTAATATGACTCAAGTTTAATAATCCCATGTTTATTTTTGATAATTCTTTAAAGTATCTTTTAGAAGTTTTATGGTGTCAAAATATATTTTTTGCAATACATACAATTTTTTATAATGTTTGAACTATAGCTTCTTGCACATATTGCCCTTGAGAATTCTGCAGGAAAATATTTACCAAAATTTTTCTGTATGATTTTCCTTCAGGATAGTTTTTCAAAATAAGTAATTGTCCCTAGTTTTCAGATAAAATGGCCAAGTTAAAACTGAGCACTTTCTATATAGGTTGCAGAGCACAAATATACACACTGAAGATGTGGGCCTTGGAGTCTGGAGAGTGATCAGTAGGAGATAGTTTGTCTCAGGTCACTCTCAAAAATATTTTCATGTAGCAACATTTGGAACCTCTGTAATTCACTTTAAAATGTTTATTTGACTCTTTTTATATTAATATAGCCGGAGACTTAATTTGTTCTCTGAAAAAGAAATCATTACATATCTCTATCCTTGTTAATATTAAATCAGAATATTGTTAAATTTATTCTAAGCTATAAACTGTTTCAATTTTAAAAGAACGTGCATTTTAATTAAGCAAAATAATGACAAAGTAAAGCTAATTTTTAGTATTGCTTTACTGTTTACATATTAGCTTTCATTATATCTTAATTTGAAAAGCACGAGACTATAAAATATAACATTTTCTTCTGTCTGGATAAAGCATATTCATTTTAAAATTAGTAGTACATTTAAACTTTTTAAAAATTGTTGTAGTAAATAAACTAGCACAATATTACTAATTATTACCTTGTCGAAGTTATAAAATATTTCTTGGTAACTTTATAATATATATGACTTACTTATTTTAAATCTACTTTTCAAAATTATTTGTTAAAATGCTCATCAACAATAAAGTATCAACTAGTAAATATTTATAAATGAATAAGGTGACAATTTCAGTGATATCAAGTAGTTTTACTATCAAAGCAGTGAATAATTAAATAATACTACATAAAAGTGAACACTTTGGAGTTGTCCTGTTCCTAAGATTAAACAAAACTAACTTGCATAATGAAGAAGAAAAAAATGGATAGGGGATATTATCTGTGTTTTATATGCCTAACTTGGTAACATTTTTTCAGTGAGATATTAAATATGTAGGTATGTGTATACATGTGTGATTGTAAATACTATGCAAAATACAAATAGATTAATACGTATCCAATTTTTTTTTTGAGTTGAAATTTCACTCTGTCACCTAGACTGGAGGGCAGTGGCATGCTCACGGCCACAGCACCCTCAACGTGTTGGGCTCAACAATCCTTCCGCCTCAGGCTTCCAAGTAGCTGGAACCACAGGCATGCATCATCACGCCCAGTTAATTTTTCTTGATTTATTGCAGGATGAGGTCTTGCCAAGTTGCCCAGGCTGGTCTCGAACACGCAGGCTCAGGCAATTTTTTCACTTTGGTGTCCCAAAGTGATGAGATTATAAAGGTGTGAGCCACTGTACCCAGCCACATATCCAATTTTAAAATGTTGATCATGAGCAATGTGTTGTATAGAAATATTTTTCACATAATTCTACATAATCAAGTAGGCTTAAAATAATTTTTTCTGCTTGATCCACAAAAAAAGATAAAACAATTTATATTGGTGCATTATATTTTATAATTTCTTTGACTGAGAAATGTAATTGTCTTGGTTGGACATTGAAATTACCTGGGAACTTTTGAAAAAAATACATCTGGATTATAAAGATTCTAATTTACTTGAACTGGAATTAGATTTAGACATAGAGTTGTTTAAAAGTTCCCTCAGGTGATTCTCATGTACAGTCATAATTGAGAATGACTTCCACAATGGAACAGGACAACAATACTAAAACCATGGCAAAATGCCACAACCCCAAATCTGCCAACTTTACAGATCTCCAATATCTTTCATTCATGCCCTCTTTGTGTATACGTGTGTGTGTATGTGTGTGTGTTTGTGTGTGTGTGTACAACATTGTGTTTAGGTATATGGAATCAAGGCTGTCATAGAAGTTTAGCAGTCAGCTAATATTCAGTTTTGTTACTAAACAATGTAAATTTTATGGATCCAATCATCATCCATCCATCTTTCCAGTACTTATGGCATACTTTCTTTACAAAACTTCATATGCTCATAGGTGTACTGGTGGATGGGGAAAAGAGAGATACGAACTGCTGAAGTACACAAATAAATGCTACCTTACTGCCTGGCAACTTGATGCAAGGAATGTCTCTTGTCTGAAGTAAAAAAGTGATGACAAAGATAAAATCTGGGGGAAGATGAGGATTCATTTGGAGATGAGAAATTCTTGGAAGAAAGAATATTGGTGTAAAGACCTTGTGGAAAAAAGAAGCAGAGTATGTCTGAGGAGTTGCATGAAGGTCAAATGAAGAGAAAAGCGGAGAGTGAGGAAGAGGTAGCACAAGGTATAGTCAATGTAAATAGTTAAAAGACCACACAATGTGGGTCTTTGTATGCTATTATGAATCCCTTTTTTTCATCTCAAGTGCAATGGAAAGCTACTAAAAGGTTTTAAGCAGTGGCATAATGTAACTACATATTTTAAAAAATCACACTGGTTGTGGTGTGGAGAAATGAGAATAGATATAACCATACCAAATAATTTAAGTGAGAAATAACAGTATTTTTTTTCCTGATGTGATGAAATTTGATAAAAGGATAAATGAAGGACTTAGAAAATATTTTTCTAGTGATGAGGATATGTTTATGTATTTTTATTTTCTTACATTCCTTCCCCATCCATTCATCAACACATTTTTTTTGTTTTTTGGGTTTTTTTGAGTTGGAGTCTCACTCTGTCGCCCAGACTGGAGTGCAGTGGCCGCTCCCGGCCACCGCAGCCTCGACCTGCTGGGCTCCGGCGATCCTTCCGCCTCAGCCTTCCGAGTAGCCAGAATTACAGGCGCGTGGTACCACGCCCGGCTCATTTTTTGATTTTATTGTAGAGATGAGGTCTCGCCTGCCAAGGTGGGTCTCGAACCCACGGGCTCAGGCAATCCACTCACCTCAGCCTCCCAAAGGCACGGGATTACAGGCTGAGCCACCGAGCCCGGCTCATCAACACATCTTTTTATATACATCTTATTTTTGTTAAGACCAAATGTCTTTATTGCCCCCATCCCCAATTCCCCGCTCCCCACAGTACTGGTAGGAACCGTCCAGGCCCAGCGGTCCCCTCCAAGTACCAGGCTGGTATGCTCCCTGACCTGAAGTAGACAGGGGTAGAAAAATCCGGTGACCAGCCTTGGGAGCCCTCCCAGTGACCACAGTTCTGAGTCCTGTGGGGTTGGGGGCCCTGCCACCTGCTGGGTCCCTTCTCTTGGGAGAAGACCTTCAATCCTTGGTTATGGGGTTCTGGCTTGAGGTCCATGTTTTTTACATGAAATTAGCTATATGTGACCTTGGAAACTTTATCTCATTTTGTCTCAGTTTCCTTATCTGTATCACAGGTTACTCATGGCACTTACCTCATAGTTTTGTTTCAGGGATTGAATTAAATGATATATTCAAACCATTTAGAAACATGATGGCACATTTAAAAAATTATATCAGTATTCAGTACGTTGAAGATGATTATAACAATGTATCATGAATCTAGCTCTTTTACTCAAACTTCAGACTATAGTACCATTGGAGAGACTAATGAAGGAACCAGAAAAAGATTTTACTATGTCCAACGTACTACACTGCCTCTACTACTGAGGGCTTTATATTTGATTAATCTAAGCAATTTAACATATTATACTAGAATCATCAAAAAAATGCCCTGTCTAAAACATTTTGTTAAATTAATACATTTTCTCTTGTGAAAATCCCAAGAATAATTTCATGTAACATTCAGGCATTACTAAAAAGCAAGAATGCTACACATATGTAAAGAAAAATAAATAACAGTTGCAGTAAAATATGAGGTTTTATTGTGTAACTGCCAGCTTTTCTTTGTAGCTAAGTGTTGTTTGCTTTTAAAAGAAAAATTACAACTGAGGTACACTGAGATATGAGCTGCAGATTCCACAAGTTCCAAATGGAGTTATCTCAGAAGATAGGTCAAAAGATAAGGCAAGTGAACTGGAGGTTTAGGACTAGGTAGAGGGATACAATTATGGACTTAGCAGCAACTTGGATGGATTTAAAGTCTATCATAATCAGTGATCTATCATAGAAAAAAGAACTGAGTGTCACATGTACTTACTCATAAGCGAACACTAAACATTTATCATAATACTATAAGAAAGTGATTGGCAGTAGCAGAAAACTGCCAGTGGCTGGGGCACATAACATCAATAAGGGGACCTGATCTCAAACCAGGTGAAGTGGGACCAAAATGAGATCCAGAGTTTACCTGTAAAATTATCACTTATCTACCTAATCCTGAAATGTACCCCATAACTTTAAAAAAAATAAATTACAAATTCTTTTCAAAATAAAAAAAAAGCTGATTTCCTCTGGTTCTGTGACACCCCTTCCCAGATGCTGGCTCTGGGACATGAAGACAGTTTCAACACCCCCATGACATCATCTCCAGTCAATCAGCTGTGCCTAGCCTCCTACCAACCAAATTGCCTTTAAAAACAAAACAAAACAAAACTCTGGCTTCCAAATTGTCAGGGAGACAGATATGAGATATATCTCCTATACTTCTCGCTCAGCTGTTTTATGATATTAAATTCTTTCTCTACTGTTAAAAAAGGATTGGGTAGAATTTTTACAATCATAATGCAAGACATTTTAAGTGAAAGGAATCACTTGAGCAGAACACAGAAATAAAATGCAGGCTGTGTATGGTCAAGAGTGAATTGGTACTTTTAACTGGTTGTTATAGCAATTATAAAAATGTGCCCACTCATAATTGATTGCTCCCTCTCCGCCTCCACTATTGCATTTGCTGAAAAGCCATACTTCTTACTCAGCACTCCAAGACAATGACTGCATGGTTGAATTACTAGTGCTGGCTCATTCTTCCAAGACATGGGACTCTGTAAACTGGAGACTTGGCCTCTAGGACACCCTATAAATCTAGCTGAGCTTTTCTTGGAAGTGTCTTGCAGTCTGAGACTTCTACTTAATTCACTTTTTTTCCCATTTTGCCTTCATAGAAGTTAGATATAAAATCTCTTCCTACTTTCTCCTGTCCCCTTCCTTTGTATCGTTCAAGGGGTGCTTTTATCTAATAAATCATATGAACATCTTCTGCTCAATAAACCCAAACTTACACATAACTATTAAAAAGGTTGTAGATAGTCCTGAAAAGATGACTGAATGAAAACACTGCACAATTGAATCTCTTAGCAAAGAAACCTATATGCAGGAGTGGACCTGGGAATTTGAAGGTGACCTGGAAATGCAAGCTGAGGTCTATCAGACAGTCACCTAAAAACATGGAGGACTGATAGTTCCAAGCCTCGTGACACCCCTAGAAGCGACCCTGACATGAAATTGGGAGCACACCTTAAGAGACCAAAGTAGTGAGTGAAAACAACAGTATTTCTTCTCAACACAACTCATGCAAGCCTCTGCAATCTCAGCAAATATTTTACTCACCCACTATACCCCTTCCACACAGGGTGGGTATAGAGGGCTGCCCTAAATAGATACAGAGACATTTCAGAAGTCACTTGGAACCAGAGAGTCAGTTCCTGATAACCCCAGTGTTGTGTGGCTTCTGACCCCACTACAGAGAGGGGAAAACACTCTGTGAGGGTGCTCTATGCTGCATGGGCATTTTCTCCTTCTCTCTCAAGCACCAGCAGGGGCAACGCGACCACTTCAGGGAACTTTCTGCAGCACTAGCATCCATTGTGGACAAAGAACAGGATTGCATAGGTGACTGGCCTCAGGGGGCCACAATTGTGATAGCCTCTCTCACAGACCAGGGCAATATCTAAGAGGTGGGGCATAGCCTCTGTGTAGCCTGGCAGTGGCCTCACCCACCTGCAGACTGAGGGAAAAATAACTCTTCACTGCTTCCTTTCTAACCCTGGGCAAAAAGGGTGGTCCCACTCAGAGAAGAAGAGGACACTCCACATTTCCAAGAGTACTTGAGCCAGAAGAGATGCAGGGCACTGTCTGGCCACCTGCTAATCCTCCTGATGAGACATACAGCTAGGGGAATGAGACTACTGGAGTCCTGTCCAGGACCCTGGGCACATGTAATGGAAGGAGGGAAACACCTCTGAATTGGAGGAAGAGTCTCACTCCATTCCCACCAGACTGCATCACAAACACAGTTCCAGACGGTTTCTCCCTTGTTCACTAGATTAATCTGAACTTCTGGTAATGAATAATTCTCTACTGGAAGTTCAAACACAATAGCAAGCCTTAACAGCAGAATAAGCCAGGCAGAAGAAAGAATCTCAAAGACTGAGGATCAAACTACTGCATTAACTCAGTTTGACAAAAATGAGGAGAAAAAGCTTAGGAAGAATGATCAAGAGGTTCTGGATTATGTAAAGAGACCAAATCTATGGTTGACTGGCATCTCAGAGAAAGGACGGAAAACTGAAACTGTTTGTAATAAGTTTTCTAAGATGTCATTCAAGAAAATTTCCTCTGTAACACTAGAGACGTGGTCATGCAGATACAAGAGATTCAGAGAACTCATGTAAGGTATTATATAACATCATCTCAAAGGCAAATCATAATTCATCTTACCTAGGTGAGTGTGAAAGAAAAATTTCTAAAGGCAGCTAGGGAGAAGGGACAGACTGCCTACTAAGGCAAATCCATTAGAATTGCAACAGGTTTCTCAGCAGAAACCTTACAAGCCAGAAGGGACTGGCGGTCCATCTTTAACATTTCTAAAGAAAAGAAATTCCAACCAAAAATTTTCTAGCCCCTCAAGCTAAGCTTCCATAATGAAGGAGAATCATTAATGAAATTTTCCCCAGACATTCAATTACTAAATGAGTGTGACAACTCAAGACCAGCCCTTCAGGAGATGCTTAAGAAAGTTCTAAGCACAGAAACAACAACAAAAATAGCTTCACTTGTTGCAAAATCATAGGCAAGCACAAATTAACCAAAAAAACCTAATAAAGCAAAGCAACTTCCTAATAGCAATTATGACAGAAACAAACTCCCATGTCAATGATTAATTTAAACATGAACAGACTGAATGTGCTACTCATAAAACATAGAGCAGCAAACAGGATAAAGAAACATGATCCATCCTCCTGCTGCCTTAATAAAACCCATTTCACTTCAAATGACACTCACAGGTTCTAGGTAAAGGATTGGAGAAAGATCTTCCAGGCAAATGGAAAACAAAAAACAGCAAGAGTAGTTATTCTTAAATTAGACAAAATCGACTTTAAACCAACAAAAGTCAAAAAGGTAACTCAGGGACATTACATAATCATAAAAGGCTCAATCTATTTTGAATACATACACACCCAACATAAGAACATAGAGATTTATAATATAATTGTGAATTAAACTAAGAGAGGACATAGACAGCCATACAATTATAGTCAGAGATGTACTACCCCACCAACAATCTTAGATAGATTATTGAGGCAAAAAAATTAACAAGGAAATTTGAAACTTTACCTTGACACTCAACCAATTGGGCCTAATAGACATCTACAGAACTCTTTACCCAAAAAACACAGACTATACATTCTGCTCATCAACATATGATGAGCAGAACATACTCCAAGATTTACTGCGTACTTAAAAATAAACCTGCCTGAGCCTGTGGGTTCAAGACCAGCCTAGGCAACTTGGCAAGACCTCGTTTCTACAATAAATCAAAAAATTAGCCAGGCATGGTAGCGCATGCCTGTAGTTCCAGCTACTTGGAAGGCTGAGGCAGAAGGCTCACTGGAGCCCAACATGCTGACACTGGGATGGCCATGAGTGTGTCACTGCAATTCAGCCTGGGCAACAAAATAAGACTCCAACTCAAAAACAAAAACAAAACAAAACAAGCATGAACAAAGTTTGAAAGGTCAAAATCATACCAAGCATCTTCTCAGACAACAGTGGAATAAAAATAAATTTCATCACCAAAAAGAATACCCTAAAATACATAATTTGCATGGAAATAAAAAACATGCTTCTGAATGACTTCTAGGCTAACACAGAAATCAAGGCAGAAAAAAAAATATCTAAAAACAAACAAAAATTGGACAAAACACACCAAAATTTCTGGAATATCATGAAAGTGATGTTGAGAGAGTTTATAACACTGCATGTACATAACAGAAAAATAAAAGAATCTCAAGTAAGCAGTTTAAAATCACACCTAATGGAGCAGGAAGACAAAAACAATACAATCCAATAATTAGTAAAAACAAACAAACAAAAAAACCCCCCAAAACTATAAATCATTAAGATAAAGTCATAGCTAAATGACTCAGAGACAACAAAATACAAAGGACTAACATACAAAAAGCTGGGACATTGAAAGGATAAATGAAATTGAAAGACTCCTGGCCAGATTAATGAAAGTGAGAGAGAGACAGACTGACAGAGCAAATTAACACACTATAAAAGAAAAAGGCAATGTTATAACCGACCCTGAAGAAATACAAAAGATTATTGGAGATTACTACAAATATCTGTATGCAAGTAAACCAGAAAATCTAGAGGAGATGGAGGAATTCCTAGCATCATGTAACCTCCCAATATTGAAACAAGAAAAAATTGAGACCAACAACAATCCAAGAAATTTACTCAGCAATAAGAAACCCTCCTCCTCCTAAAAAAAGGAAAAAAAAAAAAAAGCCCTGTGCCAGATGTTTTCTCAGCTGAATTCTACAAGACATACAAGGAAGAGAGGAAGAGTTGATACCAATCTTACTAAAGTGTTTTATGCACTCGATAAAAAGGGGATTCTCTCCAGCTCATTCTATGAAACAAATATCATCCTGATACTCCAAAATGGCAAAGAGCCAACAAGAAAAGAAAATGTTAGGCCAATTTCTTCGATGAACATACATTCAAAAATTCTCAACAAGATTCTAGCAAATCTTATGCAACAGCAAATTTTAAGGATCATTCATCATGACCAAGTGGGCTTCATTCCCAGGATATAAAGCTGGTTCAACACTTATACATCAATAAATGTAATCTACCACATAAACAGGTGTAAAACCAAGAACCACATGATTATCTCATTAAGTGCAGAAAAGCATTCAATAAAATATAACATCCCTTCCTGATTAAAATCCTCGAACAGCTATGCACCAAACGAAGATCCCTCAAAATAATAACCATCTTTGACAAATCTGAAACCAACATCATACTTAATGGACAGAAGCTGAAAGCACCCCCGGTTTTAAGAACTGGAACAGGACAAAGATGAACACTCTTACTCCTCTTATTTAACAAAGTAGTAGAAGACCTCACCAGAGCAATCAGGCAGGAAAATAAATTCAGGGTATCCAAACAAGAAAGGAGAAAATGAAATTATCCTTCTTTGCAGATAATATGATTCCATACCTAGAAAACCCTAGAGAGTCTGTCAAAAAACCACTTTGGTCAAAGTCTCGGGATACAAAATTAATATGCAAAAGTCATTTGCATTTCCATACACTAAAAACAAGCAGGCTGATAATCAAACAAAAAACACAATCCTATTCACAATAGCCACAATTAAAATAAAAAACCTCAGCATCCATCTAACCAAAGAAGTGAAAGACCTTTACAATGAGAACTATAAAAACACTGCTCAAAGAAACCAAGGATAACACAAACAAATAGAAGAATATCTCATGCTCATGGGTTGGAAGAACCAATATTGTCAAGATATCCATTTTACCTAAGGCTATCTAAAGAGTCAAAGCAATCCTATGAAATTACTAGCATCATTTTTTTCACTGACTTAAAAAATACAGTACAGAAATTCACATGGAAACAAAAAAGAGCCTTTATAGTTAAGGCAATACTCAGCAAAAATAACAAAGCTGAAGGCACCACATTTCTGGACTACAGTAACCAAGACTGCGAGGTACTAGTACAAAAGTAAACACATAGACAAATGGCACATGATAGAGGAACCAGAAATAAAACCCCAGCAACTCAAGCAACTGATATTTGACAAACGTGACAAAAACAAATATTAGTGAAAAGGAAACCATATTTAGCAAGTGGTACTGGAAAAACTGGCTAGCCACATGCAGAAGAATAAAACTAGACCCCCACCTATCTCCATACACAAAAAGTTAACTCCAAATGAATCAAGGACTTAAATGTGAACCACAATCTATTAAAATTCTAGAAGAAAACATAGACAACACTCTCCTGGACATCCAAGTAGGCAACAAATTCATCACCATATCCTCAAAAGCTAATGCAGCAAAAGCTAAAGTTGACAGGTAGGGCTTTATCAAGTTAAAGCCTTTGCACAGCACAAGAAACCAAGAGAGTGAAGAGACAACACACAAAATGGGAAAAAATTGTTTGCAAGCAATGCATCTAACAAAGGCTTAACATCCAAGATCTATAATAAACTCAAACTAATTGATAGTAATAAAACAAATAACCCCTAATTTTTAAAAGTGGGCAAAGGACATGAACAGATATTTTTCAAAGGAAGACATTCAAACAGCCAACAAATGTATGAAAAAATGTCCAGTTTCACTAATCATCAGATAAATGCAAACCCAAACTTCAATAAGTTACCACCTCACATGCTTCAAGATGGCTATCATTAAAAAGTCAAAAAACAACAGGTGTTGACAAAGCAACAGAGAAAAGGGAATGCTTGCACACTGTTGGTGGAAATGTAAGCTAGTTCCATTTTTATGGAAAACAATGTGGCATTTTCACAAAGAACTAAAAACTGAGTTACCATATGACCCAGTAATTTCATTTCTGGGAATACACCCAGAGGAATATAAAGCACTCAACCAAAAAGACACCTGCACACGTCTGTTCACTGCAGCACCGTACACAATAGCAAAAACATAGAACCAACCCAGATACCCATTGAAAGTGTATTATATAAAGAAAATGTGGTCCATATACATGATGGAAGACTACACAGCCATAAAGAACAAAATCATGTCTTTTGAAGCAACATAGATTCAGCAGGAGACCATCATTCTAACTCTAATAAACTATTTTCCCCCCAAAACTGAATACTGTATGATCTCACTTATAAATGGGCACTACACATTGTGCACGCAAGCACAAAGGTGGGAACAACAAATTCTGGGCACTGCGAAAAGGAGGGAGAGAAGGGACAAGGATAAGAGGCACACAATCATTCATTGTTTTCCATGTCCACTACTACGGAAATTATATATAATAATTCTACAAGCCGGGCTTGGTGGCTCAGCCTGTAATCCCACGCCTTGGGAGGCTGAGGTGAGTGAATTGCCTGGGCAGTTCGAGATTCGCCTGGGCAACTTGGCGAGACCTCATCTCTACAATAAATCAAAAATTAGCCAGTCGTGGTAGTGCGCACCTGTAGTTCCAGCTACTTGGAAGGCTGAGGCGGAAGGATCACCGGAGCCCAGCAGGTAGAGGCTGTGGTGGCCAGGAGTGGCCACTGCACTCCAGTCTGGGCAACAGAGTGAGACTCTAACTCAAATAACAATAATAATAATAATAATAATAATTCTACAAGACATAGAAGGAAGAAAGTCCAAGCCACACCTTCACGCAATTTACTTATGTAGCAATGTCTCACATGTACCCAACAAGTATAGAATTTTTTAAAGTTTGTAGATAAAATTGGAAAAAGGCAAAGTTTGGGCCCAGGATATACAGACTTCAATTATCAGTTGTAGAAGTGTAGATTTTATGCGATACTGTGAGTGGCTGACCAAGGTTCTTGCATAAGAGAATGGCAGCATTATAACTTTAAGTTTAACCTTTATTTAGTTTAACCAGGTTTCAGGATCACTGAAGAGAATATGTAGAGAGACAAGTAATGACTCTGTTCTATTTGGATAAATGAGGATGTCCATGTGTAAATGTGGCTATTGTGATCAAATAATACAGATGGGAGGTTCATCATTAAGGTAGTGTTGAAAGGACCTGATCTAGATTTTATTATTTAATATGACAACAAATTCTGGGCACTGGGTAAATATAAATCCATGTTTGCCAAATAAAGATATTTGTTAAATTTTTCCACAACAGAAATATGGCTTAAGATGCCATATTTGACTGTTGGCAAAGATATTATAAATCCAATCGGTGTGTTGTTAACATCTGAGCACCTGTCCTACTTGAAGATTATTCTCTACTGCTTTACAGCAGAATTCTGCTGACACACACAGGTTTCTATGTATGCCAATATCAGCATCTTGAGATTCCATGCTCCTTAATGACATGGAAATAACTGAAAATATTCTTGCATGTTCCCCATTAGGAGTTCTCTTTAAAATGACAGGATTATTAGTGAGATTAATGAGACTCAATGGAATATTTAGAATAACGAGCTTCTCCCAGAAGTGCAGTAATTATTCTCAAAATTTTAATTCAGGGATGTAAAAAAAAAAAAAAAGAAATTCAAAAAGCATGAAAATGCCAATATACTTTTGTTGTTCTCTTTTGTTTTTATCAAGAAGAGCCAGGGACTTATCTTTTTTATGCATACAAATATCTGGGCTTAACCTAATTCCTGCCAAATATTTGAAATTCAAGGCATATGGCAAATGAATGAATTTAAAAAGCTCATGGCATATGAAAATTTCTATTGTTGCCTAACTTCCTAATTTAATATTTCTCAACTAGATTGCAAACTCTTTAAAAACAGATTTTATGTTTATACTCTGTGCTCCACATTAACATTTCCAGCATGTGCCAATAGATTCCTGCTTCCAATTTATGCTTCATATTGCTAATAGAACAAGTTATTCTAATACAAACATTATCAGGTACCTTTCTGCTCACGCCCATGTTTTATAGTCACTGTTGTGTTGTCCCAGGGCTCTTTATAACCTGGCCTTATTCTACTTTTCTGGTCTTATTTTTTGTTACTCTTCTAAATCTTTTATCATTTGATGTGTTTTCATGTATTTTACTATGGCCCAAATGTTCCCTACACTTTACTCCTCTGTACCTCAGCTAATCTGGTGAAATTCTACAGTTCCTTTCAGATCTAACTCAAGCAGGAATTTTTCCATAAGGTTGTCTTTTTTTTAGTAAGATATCGTTCTTACTGTGTCCATGGTCTTGCAATACTTCACTTACTTAAATCCTTATTATGAGATGTTAAAAGGCACACTGAATATTTTGTAAACATGTGGTATTCAGATTACTTATGAAGTAATATCATATAAGTTCCTATCTTATATTCATCATGTTCTATTATCACATATTTAAAATATGAAAGATGCCAATTAATGCAGATGTTATTTTAAAATTATTTTAATACTTTGTATTTCTCATTTTACAAGTAACTTAAAATAATAGCACTGTGGTAAAAGTTCATTCATAATACATTTAATAACATTTATTCAATAAGATTATCTTGTCTCACTCAGATTTACAGTCCATCAATTGCACTTTTATTATATTTCAATAATTGCTAAATTGGGTAAAATTAGGGAAATGACTCTGCCTTTATACTAACTGAAATGAAGCAGGTGGGTGGTGGAAAGGCCATAGTTTCTGAAGGCCAATTGTTTTCATTCAGCCCTATCATCTATTAGCTCTGTGATTTTGTGAAAATTCCTTAATCTCTTTGATTCCCACGTGTCAATTTTTAAGTTAGGGCTAAACACTCTTCTCTAACTATTGTTCTAAGCAATGATTTACATTATGTTTTTAAATCTTATCATGTCTGCGACAAATATTTTAGAGCTGAACTATTATTTCTTCGTAGTATTGTTTAACCAATCTTTAGATGTTGAGGTTTATTGTCAAAACAATATTTCTCTTAGGGAGTATAAATTTTCAAGATGAATCTAGGTATAATATAAAATTATTTTACAAAGGAAATATCCCACCAATGTCAGTCTACATGTATGTATATCGAGGTTACGACTCATTTGGAGGTTAAGTTCACAGTATTCAATTGAATTTAAAGGCAAGTGTTTTTGTACCATGATCACTTGAACACAATTTTCTTTCACCTTACTTTCAAGTCCAAATTCTTTGCTTCTCCAAGGTAAACAGGTAATGGAATTTTCAGGCAACTGGGTTGAAGAGAAGTTGTAAGATTGTTAGGATGTAGATTGTCGAAGAGGGGTTGTAAGATTGTTAGGATGTAAGTTGTGGAAGAGAGGCTATAAGATTGTAAGATTATTAGGATGTTCATGAAAAACCCCGCTTTGTGGTTTTGATAACTTCCTCAGAGACACACTAGTGTACAGGTAAGAATCAGAAAAAAAAGAAAATGCCATCCAAAATGTTGCCAATTAAAAAAAACACTTCCCTAGCTTTGTTTTCCCAAGATGCCTAAAAAATGTAGAACATATTGTTTTAATCTTTTTTAAATTGGAAAAGTACAGGAAATCTGCACAACAAGGAGGTCCTGTCTGTCCAGAGTTTTAACAGTGAACTGACAGTTTTGCTGCTACTTCATAACAGACCTACTGGGATATGCTAATCAACTGAACTGAAGACACAATTAGCCTATAAACGGTAGTTCTTAAATTACTACATAAAAATTGTAATAGATATTAAACTGTTTATTTATAATATGCATATATATAAACATATTTGCATGAACTTTACCCAGGAAGATTGTGAAGACTGTGATAAAATTGTGTTTGAATTGAGACTAAGCGTCAAATGATTTCAAGATAATTTGAATGTGCACGCTGAATTGAGAACTGCTGCTACAAGGGGAAAATACAACAACTCTGGCTGGAGAGTAGAGTAGGATAATTTATAAACTTAATCAAATAAAGAAAATCTGGGCAATTGCCAAATTATTTAAAAGAAAAGGACCTCTAAGTGGGGTTCATTGCAACCATATAAAAGGTATGAAAATAAAAATAAATGTGTGTATCTATTCAAATAAATGTATTTTACTAAGTAATTTTTGAAATAATGTAGACAAAATGATTGATATTAATATCCAAATGAATAGCCTTGGTAAATCATGAGAAATAGCTTAAAGCATAAAACAAAAATATAACACACGTGTATTAGAAGGAAAATAAATAGACTGAAGAAAAGATCCAGAATAAACATGTGAATAATAACAGTATTGGAAAAGAAATGAAACATACTGATGTGATAATCAGATATATGTTAGAAGATAATTTCTAAAACTGAACAAAAATTTTGATATGTAGATAAAAAATCGTTAAGTTCCAAGAAGGGTAAATGAGAGGAAAAAAACCCTCATTTGAATACATTGCTGTAAAATTCCTGAACATGCAAATGTTTCATTTTATTGGAGATGGGGAGAAAGTAGAGGGTAATTAGAGTATTTAATTGAGGGAAAGTGAATTGTGGGAAAAAGTCTGTTTTAAAACAAATAAGTCTGACTAAAAGAACATTGAGTGATGGATTTAAACCTCCAGTTAACAGGAGTGGAGAATGAAATAAACACCTTAATCAAATTTGGACAAATTAAGGAAGAATAAGAAGGAACAAATTAAGGTAAGTAATAAAAATAAAGACAGAAATAATTCAAATTGGTTAGCCATGATGCTAAATGTGAAAAGACTTTTCTTGCAGTAAGACAGAGATCTTCATATTGTGCTCACAAACAAAAGTCAGTCACAAAATATTACTAATAAGCACATATAACAAGTGGAAAATTAATGCATTAGCAAAAAAACTTTAAAAATAATAAAATGCAAACAAAAATATAGCATTTGTGTTACTATTAATGCCATACAAGGACAGAGAAGGACATTTTATATGGCTAAATTTTATATACAATTTATAAAGAATTAACACTGATTTTACCACAGACAAAAGCCCTGTTTGAATCAAAAGATGCAATAACTAAATTAATAAAGTAAAACCTATTATAAATGGAAAAGTGATAACAATATAATTACAGTCATGCCTCGCCTAACAATGGGGATACTTTCTGAGAAACACATGGTTAGGTAATTTTGTCATTGTGTAAGCATCAGAGTACACATTCACACATCCAGATAGCATAGCTTACTATATAGCTGGGATATAAAACATCGCCTGTTGCGTCTAGATTACAAACCTGTACAGATTTTTTACTGTGCTGAATACTACAGGCAATTGTAGCACAATGATATCTGTGTATCTAAACATATACAAAAACTGAAAAAATATAGTAAAATATAGTATAAAAGAAAAAATACGGTGTATCTGTACAGGGCACTTACCGTGAATGGAGTCTGCAGGACTAGAATTTGTACTGGGTGAGTCAGTGAGTGAGTGGTGAGAAAACGTGAAGGTCTAATACATTCCTGTACACTACTGTAGATTTTATAAACACTGTAATCATAGGCTATAATAAATGTATTTAATTTTTTCTTTAATAATATATTAACCTTAGCTTGCTGTATCTTTTTATTACTATTATTTTAAATTAAGAAAGGTAGATTTATTAAAGTGAAGATATGTTATAAAGAACACAATGGCAGAGCTGCAGAGAAATTTAGCTGTCTGTCTCTTTTCAAATTTGTAAACTTTTTTTTTCAAATTGGCTCTAATAATGTTTACCTTAAAACAGAAACACATTGTACAGCTGTACAGAAATATTTCCTTTCTTTATACTCTTGTCTACAAGCTTTTTTCTATTTTCTATTGTTGTTGCTGCTTTTTTTAACTTTTTTGAACACTTTTGTTGTTGTTGTTAAAAACTAAGACACAAGTACACCCATTAGCCTGGACCTACACAGGGTCAGAACCATCAATATTGCTGTCTTCCACCTCAACATCTTGTCCCACCAGAAGGTCTTCAGGGGCATTAACACAAGTGGAGCTCTTATCTAATTTCTTATGATACCCATGCCTTCTTTTGGAATATCTCCTGAAAGACCTGGCTGAAAATATTTTACAGTTAACTTTTTTTTGTTTTGTTTTGAGTTGGAGTCTCACTCTGTCACCCAGACTGGAGTGCAGTGGCTGTTCCCGGCCGCTGCAGCCTCGACCTGCTGGGCTCCAGTGATCCTTCCGCCTCAGCCTTCAAAGTAACTGGAACTTCAGGCACGCGCTACCTCGCCTGGTTAATTTTTTGATTTATTGTAGAGATGAGGTCTCGCCAAGTTGCCCAGGCAGGTCTCGAACTCGCTGGCTCAGCCAATCTACTCACCTAGGTCTCCCAAAGCACTGGGAATACAGGCTGAGTCACTGAGCCTGGCTACAGCTAACTTTTTTATAAGTAAAAGGAGTACCTGCTAAAATAATGATAAAAAGCATAGTATAGTAAGTACATAAACTAGAAATATAGTCATTTATTATGATGATCAAATATTATATGCTATACATAATTGTATATTCTATACTTTTATAGGACTGGTGGGCAGTAAGTTTGTTTACACCATCGTCATCAAAAATGTGTGAGTAATGTGTCAATCTAGGGAACTGCAACAGTTATAAGGTCACTTAACCACAGGAGTTATTCAACTTCATTATGACTTTATGGAGCCATCATCGTATATGTGGTCAGTCATTGATCGCAACATCACTGTAAGACACATGACTATATAGTGCAAAATTCAAACATACATTTCTGTATGTAATTCTGGTAAGATATAATAAGAAATAGAAATATCTGAAGAATTAAAAAATCAAATTTATTAACTTGACTTAATGATTAGTATGAAATCTTGCATTATTTTAATGAAAAATACACAACTTTTGGACATAAAAACATGAAGATTTAATCTTATCAAATTAGAAAATAAATTACCAGAAAAATATCACTGATTTTTTGTTATGTGTTTCAAAATTGCCAAAAGAATAAAATTTTAAAGTCCTAAACACCCACACAATACGGTAAACTGGTAAGTGATAAATATGCTAATTAGTTTGATTGACTATTTCTACAATGCATGCATAGATAAAAAATTATATTGTACCTTATAAATACACAAAATGATTATTTCTCAATTACAATAAGTTAAAAATATTTTTGAAATGTTGAAAATAACGAAAAACAAAATATGCAAATGTAGATAGTATAATTATGTCCTAAATATTTTTTGAACAGATCACTAAAAATGGTTTCATCTGAATGTCTCATTAAGAAAATTGGAAGAACAAGAATAACTCAGATTAGAAATAAGGAAGCTGTTATCACATATTCATAAGAGATTAGAAGAATAAGAAAATGCAAGTCTACAGCAATATTAATGATAAGTCCTAAATTTGGTCTGCCAAAATTTATATGTTGAAGAATTAACCACTAAAGGGATGGTTTTTGAAAGTGGACATTTGGCAAGTAAATAACATTAGGTGAGGTTATAGGGTCAGATCCATCCGTGATGGATTATTGAAAAAGAAGAGAAAGAGATTGTTCTTTATGCTATATGAGAACATAGCAAGATAATACAGTCTTCAAACTAGGAAGAAGATGTGCATCAAAAACCAACTTAGCCGGCACGTTGATATTGAACTTCATGGCCTCCAGAGTTGTAAGAGACAAATGTCTAATTTTTTAAAGCTACTTAGTGTATGGTCTTTTGCTATGGCAATCTGAACAGACTAAACTCATTTTGTTACCAAAAATAAATGTGTGAAAGCATCTTTGAAACTGTATAGTGGGTAGAGGTTGAAAGAGTTTTGAAGTAGCTACTAAAAATATGAATTTCTGTGATTCTATTGAAATTTTAGATGGAAATGAGGAACATGTTATTGAAAACTAGAGAAAAGGCAATCCTTGTTTTAGAGGGGCAAAAAGCTTGACAATGGTGTTCTAGTGTTTTGTGGAAGATAGAAATTGTGAGTGATAAAATTGTGTATCCATATGTAAATTGTTGAAGAAATGGCTTGCTTCTTTCCAAGTACTTATAGTAAAATGAAAATGAATTGAATTAAAGAAGGAACTGATGAGTAAAAGAGAACCAGAACTGTGAGATTTGGAAATTTTCAGTCTGTTCATATGGCAAAAAATAAGAAAAATTGTTTTACAGACAAGATTAAGGGTGTGGCTAAACAATCATCTGATAAAAAGATTATGGTTACAATCCTTGGACTTAATCACACATTTCAATAGACATCAAGATTAGAGAAAGGATTATAACAGCAAAGACACCGCCAGTATGAACTGAAGAAGATATAAAAGAATGAGGCAAACTGAAGGAAAGTTATCAGACTTATTAGAGCCTAAATGACAAAAAAAAACCCAAAACAAAACATAGAACTACGCAGCTGCTCAAAGTGTCCTATCCTTTACAAAAAGGAAAGAAGGACCCTGAGGGTGATTTAGAGATCATCCTGACCATCACCTTGGTTTTAGCTGGCCAGAAGGCCTTGACCAATGCCTTGGACCACCATTCAAAACCTTGCAGGCAGAGATGCCTGAATCTTTAGAATACACACTCTTGACGGATTTATAGAAATTGGACCACTGTCCCTGTGGTCCTGGAGAGCAGAGTCCTAAATCAGAGGATTATTCTCAAGCTTTAAGATCTAGTGAAATTTGCCAAACTAAGTTTTAAATTATCTTGTAACCCACTACCCCTTCCTTCTTTTCTCTATCTCCCTTTTGGAATGGAATTGCCTATCCTATGCCTGTTCCACTACTGTATTATATTTGAAAGAACATTACTTGTTGGATTTAACAAACAAAGCTAGAGAGGATGTTTACCTCAAGTTGAAAGGAACCTCTAGTCTCACCCATTTCTGACTTGATTATATTTAGATGAAACTGTGGACATAAGATTTTGGAGTTTCATGAGTTAAGATTTTTAGGAATTTGAGGAAATTAATATATTTTGCATGTAAAGAAAATACATTTTGGGAGGCCCAGGATAGAATGCAATTGTAAAAAACATTCTGATGGTTCATATTCAAGACCTGTCTAGGCAGGCTGACGAATGGATGAATCTTCAGCCACCAGCTCTTGGCAGGCTCCTAAATAAAGAGGTGGAAACAGGCCAATGAAAAACTAAAATACTATTCTTAAGAAAATAGAGACAACCAGGAAAGGGAACCAGGGTCAAAATTATAAGAGGAAAAAAAATAAAACTTAGGTGGCTTCTGGAACGATGTACACCCCCTAGTACTCAGTCAATGGGGAACCGGGGGAGGGATTTGCGTGCTAGGGAATAAATTGCTTGTTGTAGCCATCCTGGGTGTGTCTGCCTACTAGACAGTCAGTCCTGCATGACCATTATTCAAGTCAGACTTCTGCTGTACTCTGAGTCCATCCTTTGATTTTGGATGGATGAGTTTGTTTCTCACAACCTGGAGGCTTGTCCAAGATTACCTGCATCCATGGGAGAAGGATCCCAGCAGAGAGGCAGGTGCACCTCACCCGATTTTCAGGTGGCCTACTCTGCTCAGGTGTCTTGGCTCCCTGTGGGACCATAGATACGCTAGAGACAGTTGCACCAGAGACAGCAGAGGTGATACAGAGAAAGAGCTAGCAGTCACCATGGCAACCAAGCAAACTTGTGCATGAGTCAAGGTAGGAAAATTCAACTCTAAGTAATGCCTTAGTGATTGGGCATTTTCGGAGGTTGAGTGTGTGTGACTGAGATGTATCCTAGCTAGGAAGTAAGTGCGGAGTCTCAGTCTACTGTTCCGTTCTCCTGCAAGGGAAATCAGCGGAGACTGATGAAGAAACCTCCAGTGGGGTGGGGGTGTTGAGTATATAGGGAAATTCAGGTACCAGGATGATCAACCTAACCAAAAAGCGGGAATAAGAATCCTAGGCCTCGGAGAGAAAAGGAGGTAAATGGTAAATGGCAAAGTAAATGGCCCAGAAGGATGGAGAAAAAGGGAAGAGGTTCCCTTCAGGGACATTCCTCCAGATATTCCATTGGAGGAAATGTTGAGATGATGGGGAAGCAGTTCTTGAACTAAAAACAAGGAGAAACAAAAGATGATTAAATATAATTGTTTGTCTGGACTAGGGAGCCAATTCACAAACCTGCAGTTTTCTGACCACAGTTTAGCTTAAAGAAGTACTGGGTATGCCAGATCCTAGTTCTCCATGTTTATCAAAAGGCTTCATCCTCATAGGAGGAAAGATTTTGCTCTTTGCGGATTGCCAAGAGCAGTTTCTATGTTCCCCCTCAAGGTTGAGGGAACAGGCCACAAGGAAAAGTCCTGGGATTCTTTTTCCAGTCTCCCTCCCCCTTATGGGTGAAGTGTCTTCCAATTGCACTTCTTAGAATCAGGACAGCCTCATGAAAAGATGTGGGCTTGTCTCCTTATAAATTACTTTATGGACTCCCATATCTGGGCAGAACTACAGACATTTCCACTATGAAAACTAAAAACCAATTTTTAAAAACCTATGCATTGGCCATATTTTCCACTTTATCATCTCTTAGGTTAAAAGAACCTCTTGCCCAGACTCAGTCATTTGAGTTTGCTGTTCATCCTTTCCACTCATCCTCATAAAGACCTGGAAGGAAAACAAACTCCAGCCATGTTGCGAAGGTCTCTGTCAAGTACTCTTGACTAATGAAACTGCTATGCTAACAGCAAAGAAAGGGTGAACACACTATACCCGAATTAAGGAACCAATAACTCAAGAAAAAAACCAAAGATTGATGGAAAGCATGTAGGTCCCCTGGAAAATTAAGGGTCACTTTAAGTAAAGTTCCATTAGAATCATGGGACAGTTTCAAATTTGGTATTTAACATGGATAGAATATAAGATCATGAACGAGGTGGAAGGTAACAGGAACTGTCAGGGAGTACATGGATGCCCAATCAAGTTGGTGATAAATATAACAAAATCTCTAACACCATAACCCATTTGGTTTGATGCATGTCAAGTTCTACCCAGTGGGAATTTAGAAAATCAGAGACAATTGTCACAAACAGAAGAATACCTTTGCCCAGAACAAGGCACTGGAAATAGTAACACCAGTCCCTGCCCCAGCTTGGATGATGTCTGGTGGAACAATCGATGAAAAGAATGGACAGCAAACCTGGGGTGAGTCACCCCAAATTGAAAAACTTTAAAAGATAAAATACATCTTTCTAAGGGTACTCCACCGGAAGTATGTCAAAACTTAGAATGCAACCCTACACTTTTAACTATTAAGAACCCAATTGCCCTAAATCAAGAGCCAAGGGTAGCATCTCGAGTATACAGATTAGGAGATGTCACAGGAAAAGACCCTCTAGGACAACTGGTCCTTAGGTTAGTTAATAATAACACATCAAATATACCCAAACCAACGCCAACTTCTGGAAGACATAACAATCCTTCTAATAACATCCCAAGAGGATAACTATTAAGTCAAAGATTTAAGAAAGACACTTGAAATTGATACAGGATATGGTGATGTCAATGCCTGAGTAGAATGGGTTACATTCTCTGTGCATGTGCTCAACAAAAACAGTTGCTATGCTTTGCTGCAGTGCGGCCACAGGTACAGGTAGTTATATTTCCTCTTGGATGGGACACAGACTCTGAAGGGATGAGTTGCATAATGACTCTATACAAAGACAAGGGTGCATAGGGAAATAAAACCTACAAGAGCTTGTCACATTGCAAGGGCAGACCAAGGGTGACCCCTTCCTTCTCTATAGGGGTGATGAATTACTCCTCATGCCTCTTAAGGCAGGAAGAAGAATTCAATAAGCCTGTAGGAGACCTATTGACCTGTACCCGTATCTAAATGTCACTGGTAAATTGAGTCACAACAATTGCTCTAACCTGCACATTCCACGAGCAGATCTTTGTGGAAAGAGGGACCTGCTCCACCTGTTGCCATCCAACTGGACTGGGACGTGTAGTCCAATTGGTCATCCTATTCACCTTGGCATTCCACCAAACTGCTAAGGGTAACAGTGTCCATCACCAAAAGGCTCTAGAAGAATCTTTTTGCTCCAATGTGTCCATAAATTCAATAGGAGTCCCAAGAAAAGTCCCTAATACATTTAAGGCCAGGAATCAGATAGTTACCAGATTTGAATCATCACTCTTCTGATGGTCCACCATTAATAAAAATATGGATTGGATCAATTATATATATTACTATGCAAAGGTCTATTAAATACACCTGGGATGCCCTCCAAGGAGTAGCTAGTCAATTGGACGCTACCAGCTAAATAGCATGGAAAAATCAAAATGAATTAAACATAATCCTGACAGAGAAAGAACTTGTTGTCATGTTAGAAAGTAATTGCTGTACTTTCATCCCAAATAACACCACCCCTGATGAAACGATCACCAAAAGTCTTACAAAGACTAACAACCCTAGCTAACTGAGTGAGCAAAAAATTGCAAGTAATAATAATCTATTCACAAACCGGTTCAAAGGATGGTTTGGAAAATGGAAGGAAATGGTAGCCTCAGTCCTAACCTCTCTTATAATTGAGGGAGGAATCTTAATGGATTGTCGTGTTAGTCCCTGTGTCCAGAGCTTAACAGGTAGTTAAGACACCACAATTAACAAACAGATGCTCATGATGCACCTGCAAAACAATCTAATGCTCATAAAACTATAGAAAATTACAAAAAGGAAAGTCAACAGATGTTAACCAAATTTGAAAAGACTCTAAGATGAAAATGGATCAATAAGTTCATAATGAAAAAGAGGAGGGAAGTTGTAAGAAACATTCTGATGGTTCATTTTCAAGATCCGTCTAATCAGACTGCCAGATGTAGCAAGCTTCAGCCACCAGCTCTTGGTAGGCTCCTAAACAACCAGAAGATGGAAATGGGCCAAGAAATAAACAACATGCTATTCTTAAGAAAATAGAGACTTAACCAGGGAAGGGAGCCAGGGATAAACTTATAAGGGAAATAAAAAATTGAAACATAGATGATGTCTGGAAAGATTGTAACCACCTAGTACTAAGCCAATGAGGAACCAGGGGAGAGATTTGCATGCTAGGGAATAAATTCTTGCTATAGCGGCCCCAGATGTGCCTGCCTACCAGATACCGGATCTTGCAAGAGCACCATTGAAGTCTCGCTTTTGCTGTACTCTGTGTCTCCATGTCCATCCTTTGATTTTGGATGGGTGAGATTGTTTCTCACACTATGCACCCAATTGTGTACTCTTTAAATCTACATTCTAAAGCCATAACTCCCAGTGTAATATTATTTAAAGACGGAACCTATGGGAGGTAACTGGTTGAGATGTCTTGAGATTTAAGCCCTCATTATATTAGTGGCTTTAAATATTTAAAGAAAAGAAAAAGACCAGTACCTGCTCTCCCCTTATCACATGTGGACACAGCTAGGAGGTGGCCACCTGCAAGTCAAGAAGAAGGCCCTAACAATAGCTGACCATGTTGGCACCCTGCATGGTCAAGGCACCCTGGATTTCCAGATTCTAGAAATGTGTAAAATAAATTTCTGTTGTTTAAGACACATAGTCTATGGTATTTTGTCGTGGTAATCCAAGCTGACCAAGACAATATGGTAAAAATTAAATAAATTATTCTGCAACTGCATGATTTAATATGCAACACTTAAAGAAAGTAGTAGTTCTCTAGGTACTAACACTTGAGCATATTAAGTGAGAAAAGACAAAGATGCAGATCAGCTTTCTTTAGTTGTAGACCTTAGGCATTTCTCTTTAGCTTGTCCCACCAGCCAAGTCTATCATGTTCCTCAAGGGCAGTTTATGCCAAGGGCTTCATTGTCTTTCCTTGCCATTAGGCTTTGGATGAAATTTCTTTTTTGAGTTGGAGTCTCACTCTGTCACCCAGACTGGAGTGCAGTGGCCGCTCCCGGTCACCGCAGCCTCGACCTGCTGGGCTCCGGCGATCCTTCTGCCTCAGCCTTCCAAGCAGCTGGAAGTACAGGCGCGTGCTACCACGCCTGGCTGATTTTTTGATTTATTGTAGAGACGAGGTCTCGCCAAGTTGCCGAGGCGGGTCTCGAACCCTCAGGTTCAGGCAAACCACTCACCTCGGCCTCCCAAAGTGCTGGGATTACAGACTGAGCCACCGAGCCTGGCCGAAATTTCTTTAATTTATCAAAATCAATTTTCTTTTTCTCAAATCTGTATAATCTTTTTTTCTTATCTTAAAAAGAACTCATGTATGTAAATTAACCCATATCTTTCCCAGGAATCAGTTTTCACCAAGTGAGGCAGTTTCTGTTTATAGATTTTGTCATACCCTTATCCAAAGACAATAATGACCACACACCTTAATGTTGGATAACACTGTGGAACCTAGTGGTAATTTATGTAGCCATAACTTACACAGAAAGCAATAATTCTAGTAAAAAAAATATATAAAATAGAAGAAATGTGAAGATTTCTATACGGGACTGGTGAAATAATTCTTTTTTTTTTTTTTTTTTTGAGTTGGAGTCTCACTCTGTCGCCCAGACTGGAGTGCAGTGGCCACTCCCGGCCACCACAGCCTCGACCTGCTGGGCTCTGGCGATCCTTCCACCTCAGCCTTCCGAGTAGCCAGAATTACAGGTGCACACTCCCCTACCGGCTAATTTTTTGATTTATTGTAAAGATGAGGTCTCGCTGCCCAGGTGGGTCTCGAACCCGCGGGCTCTGGTAATCCACTCACCTCAGCCTCCCAAAGGTGCGGGATTACAGGCTGAGCCACTGAGCCCGGCTGAAATAATTCTTAACCCTTTCTTTTTCATTGAGTTATAAGTAAAAATAATACAAGGGAAAATGACTAATGAAGTCATATAAAACTTCAAGTAAATTATTCAAAGTTTAATTCCATGAACATAATTTTCATGTTAGGTTTTGTAATTAAAGTGGGTTAACAAAATTCCTGATCAATATTATATTGCTTATCTCCTTAAATTCTTTATAGTTGCTATTTAACAATAAAAATTTATTTTCAAATTGAGAGAAGCAATTTATAGAAACTACTTTTTCACTAGTTACCATAATTCTGATAAATAATGTATTTAAATTGGGCTTTTGTCAATCTAAACATGACATTTTTTTCAAAAGCACATATTACATCCAAATTAATTTTAAAGGAGCATGTGTTTTCTTAAGTGTGTGTTACTTAGTAACACATAATACCAAATGATTATGATGATGGGGTGAAGGTAAAAATTGTACAAAGTAGAGTAAAAAAATTATGAAGAGTAAATTTGTCAATAAAAAGAACTTGAAAAATTAAAAAAAATCAAATTATAAAAATTCCAAACAAATAATATTTCAGTGAGCTGATAAGATTAAGAGAAAGATTGGCTGGAGATACTTTATGAGTTAGCTCTGCAAAGCTGTTATGTAAATCTTTAAGTGCCAAATAATAATCACACATATCAGAAAGATCTTAGCATGGAAAAAAATATGAAAGATGAGAAAATTAGAAAAATAAATATTCAGCATGCTAAATTAACATGGTAATTAAGTACCTACATTAAGAATCAAACTATCTGGGAAGATTCTACTGGAGTATTAGCTGAGGACTACATGATGTGGTCCCTAGCAGTCAGTGTTGTGTATAAAGACCTATTGATAGAAACAGTTAGAAATAAATGTATCAAATAATGGAACCATGTAAATAATACAAATAAAATTCACCTGTGAACAGCTAATAAACATCCTTTGTGCTACACTGACTGGGAATCTTTAGCATAAATTGAAATCACTGAGGCTATCCTTTGCAAATATCAAATTCTTTAATTAAACAAAAATGAAAGCAGAGACAAAACTCTAGTTATTTATTTTTGAGTTTAATCTAAAGCTGCTTCCTTACATTAAGTTTTGCCTAAAGGTTTCCATATGTATATTAACTGTAACCTACCTGGATGTGTAAATAGACTGTATCCTACTCTTTTACCATGTGGAAGCCCTGGAGTTGCACTGAACCTTTTCTTGTTTGAAAGACTGCACAATTCATGACTCTTTCTTTGCTCAATTAAACAGTTAAATTTAGTTTGTCATAAGTTTTTCTTTTAACAGATAGTGTCAGAAGTGGGATTTGAAGTAAAGTTTCTAGTGACACTCCCAGGAGCATCAAGTGATCAAGTGAGGTACATTTTGTTCATTACTCCTCATAGCAATGAGGGATGATGGATAAATTCTTTTTCTAATTCCAAAGCTCTACGAATTTGTGGTTTGAGTTTATCTTAAACAAAATTTGATCCAAACTATGTACAGAAATCATTACAGAAACCAGATTGGATCTAGGATCTGACTGGATCCAATAATTAACTAGATTGGATTCAGTTAGAGGCCTTGAATGTCTACGTTAGATAGAAACTCAGTAAATGGCAGTTCTGCAGGGGGTGTACACTCTGGCTTTCAGAAGCTCACAAAGATTTTCATGATCTATCGCCTTTGTTTATTGTTCTTGAACTCTTAGATAAGAAAAAAAAAAATGACTAGCTAAGTTGATCGAGGTGATCTAAGTCCATAACCAACATTAACATAAAAATGGGATCCTCAATTTCTGTAGAACTAGTACTCTACCTTCTGACTACACTTACAAACATGTATTAAGTCCTAGAAGAAGCAACTATTTACTAAAATGGTGAAATCTTACTAAAGGTAATTTAAAATTATAGTAGAAAATTCTAAAGAAACAACACTGCATTTTAAGAAGTGCATTTAAAAATCAGGGTTTCCAATTTAGGCTCATCCAGGATGACTGTTGATGATTTCAATTTTTGTATTGCTTCTAAAATGATTTCAATATTTTGTATTGCTTCTTTAAAAGTGGTTTTACAAAAGGCAAACAAAAATCAACATAAAAATGGGATCCTTAATTTCTGTTTCTAAGAGGTTTAGTAAAGAAAATAATTGTTAGAGGCTATAAAAGGTTTATGGAAATCTTATTTCATGTGGTCAAAAGCTGATTGACATTGGAGGAATTTGTCTATAAAGTTATATTAAAATCATCTGTAGTATTGATAATACAATAATATAAAATTAAAATTTAGTTTCTACTTTGAGCAATAATATCATAAATTATTGGCAAGTGATAGCAAAAGATTGAAGATTTTTGTTCACATTTTGAGTAAAATGCAAACTAACAAAAAAGAAGGCAAACACAGAGCCAGTATTTAGTCTCATGCTGTCTTTCTTAAATATTTTGAAGGTTTAAAAAATGGAGTCTCAGCCGGGCTTGGTGGCTCAGCCTGTAATCCCACGCCTTTGGGAGGCTGAGGTGAGTGGATTGCCTGAGCCCGCGGGTTCAAGACTTACCTGGGCAGCGAGACCCCATCTCTACAATAAATCAAAAAATTAGCCAGGAGGGGAACGTGCAACTGTAATTCCGGCTACTCGGAATGCTGAGGCGGAAGGATCGCCGGAGCCCAGCAGGCCAAGGCTGCAGTGGCCAGGAGCGGCCACTGCACTCCAGTCTGAGCGACAGAGTGAGACTGCAACTCAAAAAAAAAAAAAAGGAGTCTCTGCTCCATCAATACAAGTTTTTGCTTTCTAATAGTTTTTAATTGTCACTTTAGCTAAATGAATGACTGTTATTTTACAGTGACCTGTCATCCTATTTTGATTACATGTTTTAAACCTTTGACAGATATGTCAGTCTTTTCCAAATCAATTTTAAAATCTAAAATTAAGAACTTTTACCTTCAATTACCTTGGAATGTCATAGAGGGCCCCTGAAGCAGCCAAAAAGGAAGAACAAACAGGCTTATTTGATATGTTAAGTTAAATGAAAAGTATAATCAGTTAAGGAATGATTAACTTTTGAGTTATATTTTTATAGATATATTGTTAACCTGTGCTCCAAACTTGTATCAGATTCCTAAAATTCTGATATATCTTGATACATGTTATTAGTCAAAATTATGGTTATGTTAAATTATCGTAGACCACAGAAATAACTAAATTATCTTGTCCATGATCACATTGTCTTTTTACAGTTAATATCTTAATTCTTATGCAATTTCTGAAATATATTTATAAGGAAGTAAAATCATAAAATGTTGTGTCTTCAAGGTTCATAAAAAAGATAAAAACGCCTGGCTTGGTGGCTCAGCCTGTAATCCCGCGCCTTTGGGAGGCTGAGGTGAGTGGATTGCCTGAGCCCACGGGTTCGAGACCCGCCTGGGCAGCGAGACCTCATCTCTACAATAAATCAAAAAATCAGCCGGGCGTGGTAGCGCATGCCTGTAATTCCAGTTACTTGGAAGGCTGAAGCGGAAGGATTGCTGGAGCCCAGCAGGTCGAGGCTGCGGCGGCTGGGAGCGGCCACTTCACTCCAGTCTGGGCGACAGAGTGAGACTCCAACTCAAACACACACACACACACACACACACACACACACACACACACACACAAAAGATAAAAACAATGCTGTCAAATACTCTCAGTTCTCTGATAACTTTAGGAGCATATCATTTGAACTGGGTAAGAATTCCCAGAACTCTAATGATGAAATTGACTGGTATATAAAACTGCTAATCCAAGCAGGACAATAATCTATCGAATAACAAGGGGAATACTTTGCCAAACTTTCATGCTAAATCAGCTGGTCTTAAAATTGTTATGATGTGTAATTTGAATAAACTTTGGTCCAACTCAAATTACCTATGATAACACACTTAATAAACAGTGAATTTATTTCTCCTGAATTGGAGAAGTGTGGATTCATGGAGAGTCTGGATGTCCACATGGTTTTTACTGAGTCTTCGAAGATTTCATTATTAAAAACAAAAAAAAGCAACAACAAAAAAAACTTCTCTTCAAGACATATCATGGAAGTGATAAAATAATCCAAGTTATATATATATGTAACATGAATCAAGTTATATATATATAACATATATATAAATCCAAGTTATATATCTATGTATATGTATATATGTATATATATAAAATATATAACCCTATATATAATATATAATTATATGTATATATGGTTTGAACGTTTATAGAGAAATTTTATTGAGCTGTCATTTTTAGTGCATCTTTTCTAGTTATTTAGAAGTTTTCTCATCCAAGAAGGCCAATGCTACATTGCTAAATGTTTATTAAGAAATGTGTTTTCCTTGTGAGGCATTTCTGGTGAAATTTCCAATTATAGAGGTACTTCTTTTATGGACACATTGTAAAACTGTTAAATAAGGTATTACAGATTTGGCAAAATTAACAGAATGAACTAGATTTCCTTGGTCAAAGGTATGAAAATTAATGACAACCACATCTACTTTTTCAGTGGAAAACATAAGTTGACTCATGATAAAAAGTCATTAGAATGCCTATGCTTCTAATTATATAACTTCATTCCACTCCTTAACTCTGATATGACTAATTGCTGCAAGGCTTTAATTTATTATACCAAAGCGTATTTTCACCAGGGAAAGGAAGCTTTTCATGATCCAATGACAGGACAATTGAACCCCTCATGATCTAGAAATCAGACATTGGGTCTTCTGAAAATGACATCAGAGAATGACCACTCTTGATATCCTTATTGCAGCAAAACTTCAGGACCTTGGGTTCATAATCTCATAATTTAGAAGGACTGATTCTTGGACCTGTACAAGAATCTTAGAGACTTTAAGATAACATTAACCAGGAAAGTTTCTCTCCAGAAGCAGTTAGTATGCTAGATGGACAGTTTTCTCAAGATCACAGATTAAGACTTCTCTGCCATCATGAGGTTCTCTTAATTTTTTCCTTGCATATGTCTCTATGAAACTGAAACTGGAAAAATGGGTCTTGTGGGTACCCATGAGGTATACTTTTTAAAAAAAAGAAATTTCACATATTTTAATTCTCAGTGAAAGTATAAGCAAAACTCCACCTTTTTTTTTTTGCAAGCTGAATGCTCATGTAAGGTTCTCCTTTCTCCATGCCAGACAGTCTCTGTCGACTTTCTTCCTCTAAAGCAGCTTCTGCATGACTTTTTGCATTTATGTAAGTAAGATACACTGGGGAATTATGATAGGCCTTCATAGATTCATTGTATTCTATCTATTCTGCTTCATACTAGTTTAAATATCTGTTTCTCTTCATCAGTGAGATCTCGCCATATGCCACTAATAATCTTGCCAATGTCCCACAACTTTAGGTCAGTGTTGGAAGGCTTTACTTGGTCCCAGACCTTTCTGCTATACCTCACGTAGGGAATCAGCGGCTTATCTGATGGCTTATCTGGGTGGTTTTGGAATCATGATACCAGAGGACGCTGGGACCTACTGTTGGTGCCTGGGTTTCCTCCCAATCTATAGTTGTTGTAGGCGAGATGATTGTGTGGATTTTATCCCACAAACACTGGTGTGCTGGGCGTTTGTGTTGAAGGAACTAGGGTGGGATGTGGGGCATATGATGGTCTTTTTGACATTTTGGAAGATTAAGCTCTCAGTTCCTTAAGAATGAATCAGAGACACCTGGGTGGAAAAGGTTCCGGCAGCTCCAGACTGCTTCCCTTTGTCCTGCCCACGCCTCGCCCCTCCGAGGTGTACTCTTATTTGTGGAAGATTTCAGAGCCAACCTAGGTAATTTTTTGCCTTGATTGAAGAAAGATGAAAAACCAATATGACAAGACATTTAATGGTAACTTTGTTGCTTCATAATCAGTCAGAAACATAGCATTGACCCACTTCTCTTAACCTACAACTTAGGTTAAAATGAACATTGCCAGGAAGCCATCACTCTTCTGGGTGAGTATTAGTTATGTCCTTTTTTTTTTTTCATTTGAAATAAATGAGGCAATGATGAGAAGTTTGTCTCTCATAATATATTCTACAGAAGATTCTACTGCAAAGGCTATGCTTGCACAATAGACTTTAAAATTTTTTAACGTTGGGCTAGATAATAGTATTACTCTAGATTACTTATTGGAAGAACAGGAAAGAATCTGTGCAACTGCTCTACTTCTTGTTGTACACAAGTGAATATTTAGAGTACTATAGACATGAGTTGCAGGAGATTAACAAACTAGCTGCTTAGTTAAAACAAGTAGATTCTTCCACAGGCTCACTTTTTACCTATTTGATTTTAGTTGTTTCGATATATAGGGATGCTCGCTAAAGAGCATACTCCAAGCCCTTGGTATTAGCTTCCTGATAGTCATAATAGTAGTCTCCCAAGTCACTGTATTATGTCAAAAGTTTTGAATGTTTTCAGGCAGTCATCTGTAGAATATGAAATGACCTCTCTGATTGGAAAAATACAAATTCAAATTAATGTGTGATCATAAGGACACCATAACCTATGAATGATGGGCTGAAACTGAAAATCCAAAATTATGATAACTGGTAATAATGATAATGATGATTGCTAAAGCCCAATGCTTTGGTTGCACTCTCACCTCTGTGAGAACCTGATCAAAAGGGGGCAGTTGTTAAATACAATTACGGGAGACAATTGTTCTAGACTGAGCTCCTGCGTTAGTCTTCAACAGACCAAACCAAAATGGGATCATTCATTTTAAATGCTATATAATCAAATCAAAACTTTAAAGATAGAAGCCAAAATAGAGCAGTTTTTTTCCTCTTGAAAACACCCACAAGACCATAAATGTAATTAAATACATCAAATGATGTAAAAACAACAAGAACCACGTGATCACATCATGAGATACAGAAAATGCTTTTGATAAATCCAGCATCCTTTCTGGATAAATAACCTCAAACATCTAGGTATAGAAGGAATATATCTCAAAATAGTAAACACCATCTATGATAAACCCATAGCTAGCATATTGCTAAACAGATAGAAACTGGAAACATTTCTCCTGAAAATTAGAACAAGACAAGACTGCCCACTTTCACCCCTCTTGTTCAATGTTGTGTCAGAAGTCCTAACTAGAGCAATTACACAAGAGAAGGAAATTAGGGATATCTAAATAGGAAAAGAGGAAGTTAAGCTATCCCTCTTTGCTGACGATATGATCCTATACCTCGAAAATCCAAGAGAATCCACCAAAAACCTGCTTGCAGTGATAAAGGGCTTCAGTGATAAATGTACAAAAGACAGTTGCATTCTTATGCACCAACAACAAGTAGACAGAGACCCAAATAAAAAATACAGTCCCATTCACAATAGTCACAAAAAAATGAAATACCTTGGCATCTTCCAAACCAGAGAAGTGAAATACCTTTACTATGCAAACTACAAAACACTGCTCAAAGAAATCCAAAAAGACACAAACAAATGGAAAAATATTCTATGCTTATGAATAGGAAGAATCAACATTGTTAAGATGTCCATCCTACCAAAGATAATCTACAAATTCAATGCAATACCCATTAAATTACCTACATCAATCTTCTCAGACCTGGAAATAACAATACAGAAATTCACATGGAAACATAAATGACCAGGAATAGCCAAAACAATCCTTAGCAAAAAAAACAAAGGAAGAGGTATCACATTTTCAGACTTCAAACTTTACTATAAGGCTAAAATAACCAAAACAGCCTGGTATTGGTACAAGAACAGGTATACGGAACAATGGAACAGGATAGAGATTCCAGAAGCAAAGCCTCAGTTTCTCAACCAACTCATCTTTGACAAAGCCTCCAAAAACACCACTGGGGAGAGGAGAACTTGTTCAGTAAAAGGTACAGGGAAAACTGATCACATGCAGAAGACTGAAACAGGATTCCTACCTATCACCATACACAAAAATGAACTCGTAATGTATCAAAGACCTAAACGTAAAAACTCAAACTATAAGAATCTTAGGAAATACAGGAGACACCCTTATGGAAATTGGAACTGGCAACCAATTTCTGATCAAAGCCCCAAGTGCCCATACCATAAGAGATAAGATAGACAAGTGGGACTTCATCAAACTGACAAGCTTTTGCAAAACCAAAGAAACCATCAAAAGAGTGGGGAGACAGCTCACAGAATGGGAAAAAATATTTGTCAATTGTATATCTGACAAAGGCCTAACATCTAGCATCCACAAGGAACTCAAACATGCTGAAAGGAACAACAACAACAACAAGCCCCATTAAAAAGTGGGCAACCAATTCCTGATCAAAATACTAAGTGTCCATACCATAAGAAATATGATACACAAGTGGAACCTCATCAAACTCATGAGCTTCTGCAAAGCAAAAGAAACCATCAAGAGAACAGGGAGACAACCCACAGAACGGGAAAAAATATTTGCCAACTGTATTTCTGACATCTATATACATACATCTATATCCTAGATACACCTTGTATCTACAAGGGACTCAAATGCACCGAAAGTAAAAAAGAACAAACGACCCCCAAAAAGTGGGCAAAAGACATGACTAGACATTTCTCAAAAGAAGATATATGGGCAGCCAATAGACACATGAAAAAGTGCTCAGCCTCACTACCATCAGAGAAGTGCAAATGAAAACCACATTGAGATATTACCTAACCCCAGTAAAAGTGGCCATCTGAATAAAACAAACAACAGCATATGCTGATGAGGATGCGGAGAAAAAGGAATGCTTCTACACTGCTGGGGGGAATGCAAACCTCTTTGGAAGATACTGTGGTGATTACTGAAAGAACTAGAAATTAACCTTCCATATGACCCAGCAATCCCCCTATTGGGAATATACCTGGAGGAACTCAAGTCATTCTACCAAAAAGATACCCGCACACGCATGTTTGTTGCATCTCTATTCACAATAGCAAAAACGTAGAACCAACCATGCTGCTCACTGGATTTTAAAAATGTGTTACATATACACAATGGAATATTATGCAGCCATAAAGAAGAACAAACATATGGTCTACGCAGCAACATGGATGGATTTAGAGTCTGTGATACTCAATGATCTATCACAGAAACAAAAAACAGAGTACCATATGTTCTCACTCATAAACGGACCTTGAATAGTTATCATAATACTATAAGAAAGGGATTGACAGTAGTGTGAACTGCCAGGGGGGGGGGAATGGGGGATGGGTGGGGGTTGATGGGTTTGGGATTGACAGTTGAGGGAAACTGCCAAGGGAGAGAGGGCATACCTTATCAACAAGGGCACCTTCATTATGAATATTTGTAGACCCCGAATTTTACTCTACATCTTTAAAATAAAATAAAAAAATTTTAAAAAGAAAGAGAACACAAGATTTCAGCATAACAAGGATGTCCCGTCTGCTCTAATCCTTACAAAAATGTAACCTGAAGTAACCAGTTTTTTTTTTCTATTGTTCTATCTCCTTGTTTTTACCATTCAAAGCCGACTGTTCTACCTTCCAGCTGGAGAAATAGACCAAATAATTCTATTTTCAACGGCAGCAGAGTGACATCAATGCCTAAAGTTTTGGTCCACTTCTCAAAATTGAGAGATGGACAAAATAGAAAAATTGTTAAATTAAACTTAACTTAAATCTGCCTTCTTACACACTTTAATCTTAGTCTACACGTTTCTACACATAGATATAGTGGGCAGTAATCTGATTGGTTGTGTAAACAGACTGTAACCTACTCTTGCACTAATCACAGTTTCTGCTAATCTCAGCAGTCAACTGTTTAAACTGTGTTAAAATAAGGCAAATACTGAGCTGTAGTCAATTCACCCATTTCTGTAGCTCACTCTGTGTGTTTTGTGCATTACTTTATTTTTTCTGTCCATAAACATTTTTCGACTTTGCAGCCACCTGGAATTGCTCTGAACCTATTCTGCTTCAGGGGGGAGCTCAATTCCCAAATTATTCTTTGCTCTATTAAACTCTGTTAAATTTAATTTGTCTTAAGTTTTTCTTTTAATAATACTATAGTACAAAATTAAGTAAACTGCTTAAAAGACTTATAAAAGACTTGCATGATAATGGTTTTCTCTCAAGTAGCTTAGTTAATTTTTTTTTTTTTTTGAGTTGGAGTCTCACTCTGTCGCCCAGA
>NW_007231591.1:299249-312261 GCF_000164805.1 Carlito syrichta | reverse complement strand
AGTAGCTGGAACTACAGGTGCGCGCTACCACGCCCAGCTAATTTTTTTTTTTTTTATCTACTGTAGAGATGAGGGCTCGGCAAGTTGCCCAGGCGGGTCTCAAACTTGCGGGCTTAGGCAATCCACACACCTCAGCCTCCCAAAGCGTGGGATTACAGGCTGAGCCACCAAGTCCGACTGCTTAGTTGATTTTTAAGCAGAATAGGTATGACTTTATCTCAACTATAAATTAAGCTATCCCTTTTTGCTGACGATATGATCCTGTACTTCGAAAATCCAAGAGACTGTGTCAAAAAACCTGCTTGCACTATAAAGGACTTTTGCAAGTTTCGGGGTACAAAATAAATGTGCAAAAGACAGTTGCATTCTTATACACCAACAACAAGCAGACAGAGACTCCAATAAAAGCACAATTCCATTCACAATAACCACAAAAACGTGAAATACATTTCATGGCTACTCATAGGGAAGTATATAAAAGTTTCAAGAAATAAAATATCAAAGTCAAGGTAAATCTTCAGAAGAAAGTCTTGTAGACACTTGCTGCTCAAAAAGTGATCCAGGCACCAAGAGCATTAGTATTACCTGGGAACTTGTTAGAAATGCAGACTACCCCCCACCCATATCTACTAAATCAGAAAATCTAAATTTTAAAAAGATCCTGGCTGGGCTTGGTCTCTCAGCCTGTAATCCCAGCACTTTGGGAGACTGAGGTGAGTGTACTGCCTGAGTCCACTGGTTCGAGACCAGTCCAGGCAACTTGGCGAGCCCTCATCTCCACAAAAAATAAAAAATTAGCCAGGCATGGTAGTGCATCTCTACAAAAAATAAAAAATTAGCCAGACATGGTAGTGCGTGCCTGTAGTTCCAGCTACTTCGAAGGCTGAGGCGGAAGGATTGCCATAGCCCAGCAGGTCAATGCTGGGGTGGCTGTGAGTGTGCCACTGCACTGCAGTCTGGGTGATAGAGACTCCAACTCAACAAAAAAAAAAAAAAAAAAAAAAAGATCCTCAGGTAATCATATGCACATTAAAGTTTAAGAGGTATCTGTGGTCTCCAAACTGGAGGGCCTGTACCCTAAATGGTACATAATGGAATCATTTGGGATATGTAAATAAAATAATAGATGTTATATTTTCCCACAAGTTCATGTATATTGTTGCATATTTTATAGTGATTATAGTATTAATTAATTGCTATATTTATATACTTTATAAAAACCATATTGACATAAAGATTTATGTATAAATAGGAAAACTTAAGTTTGAAAATTGTCAATATTAGACAATCCCTTGGTCTGCTATCACATTAGTACATACTAATTTCAGGTAAAATAATGAGTGTTTTGATTCAAAACTAAAAGTGATTTATAGTTAAAGCCAATACTTTTCTAGCAAATTTTTAGAAAGTTAAATTTTTACCTTTGATTTTTGCAATGTCCATGTAGCAGAGAGTGATAATTAGTCCTCACACTGTTTTTTCTTTATCCTATCATAAAAAGAGTCACTAAATTTTAGTTGGCTACATAGCCACACAGGAGGAAAAAAAAGATCATTTTTAGTTCTTTGTAGCTAGAGGCAGCAATTTGACTGAAGCAGAGTTGTGCTGTCCAGAATGCCAGGCAATAGATAAAGCTGAAGCAATTACACAGGCCATGAAAGGTCTTTGGGTCTGTTGCTAAATACAAAGAAGAAACAAGAAAGACCTCTGGCTTTCTAAGGACTTACAGTTCTTTGGTGGTCTTGCTCCACAGATGCTCATATCCTATTACCACAAGAAAAAAAAAAGTTTTGCTTAAGTCATTGCTTTTTGGGTTTTACTCTTAGCCTCACCTTACTTTATTCTGACAGATTCAATTGAAGAACATTCAACTTTGGCTTTTTAAAGATTTTATCCAAATCTTTAGCAATCTCTATTGCATTCCCTAATTTTGCTTTTAAAAACTCTTACATTTCAAACATGTCTCAATAATTTCTAAGTGATAATAAATGATGTACAAACAGTAAGCGTCCTAAATAATTTGATATATCTTATATGTGAATATTTTTGACCATGAAATGAGGTTTCTGATTTAGCTTGGAGTACATACACAGATGGATAATAGCAATCACGTGTAGGAAGAATTAATCTCAAAGTTATAAATGTCTTCATAAATTTACATTAGTGTTTTTATTACTATACATTAAATGTTTCTAATCTGCAAATATTGAGTCCTTATAAAATATCTATTCAAAGAAAGTAGACAATAAACGCCATATTTAGTGGTGCTTTAATATATTATGATGTCATGGTTTTTAAAAATTATATAATTTAATGTATATACACACATATAGGGTAGAAGCAAATAATTTGTAAATACTTCTAATTGTAGAACTTGAATTTTCTGAATTTTTAGAAAAAATGTGTTAAATATTGGTACACGTAATGATATGCTTAATATTCTAATTCCTTGAATTCGTAAATGTCAACTTATTTGGAAAAAGTTCTTTGCAGATAGTATTAAATTTGGCTCTTGAGCTGAAAAGATAACTTTGGTATAAATGGAGGGTGCTAAATCCAATGACAAGTGTTTTTATAAAAGAGACACATAGGGAGATATTTGACAGAAGAGAGGCATGGAGATGAACATGGAGACAGAGATTGGCGTGATCAGCCACAGTTAAAAAAAACCCTGGAACTTCCACAATCTGAAAGTATCTAGAGGAAAAGCAGGCCTGCTGTCACCTTGATTTTGGACTTCTGGCCTCAGAAACCGTGAGAGAATACATTTTAAACCACTGAGTTTGTGGTAATTTGTTATGACAACCCTAGAAAACTATCACCATACGCTAGAATAATTAGAGTTTCCAGAATCTGTAATTATTTTGTAATAGATCTTTAGGGATTCTTCAATAAGCCTCTGAATGTTTTCTTCTTACCTTTCCATACTTCACTGGATTGTGAGACTAAATCAGTAACAGTTAACATAAAATCCCTCTCTCTCCATTATCTCTCTATCTTTTTGTCTATTATCTATCGATCTATCTTCCTCATCATCATCTATGTATGTAAAATAAAGATTGCATTGCATGTATTTATAAGACGTCTAATTTTTATCCTTAGTTTGACTAAATTGACTTTATTTCACTTCACTTATTTTTTAGTGATTGACTGTGTATAACTAAATGAGCAAATAATAGTAATAATACGTTAGTCACTCAGGACTATTAGTGGAAAAAAGGGTACGGAGGAGACAAAAGACAGTATGCAGATATTCTTTCTCTTGTTGGGGAGGGAATTCTGGGAAATATCCCCGGTAGATTTCCTCCAATATTTTATTGCTCAGAGTTTAGTCACAAGTCCATCTCTAGACTACTTACTGGCAAAGGGGATGAAATTGTCTTTACGATATTTCCTGGACTGATCGTGTTACAATCATGAAAAATTGAGATTATTTTAGAAAAGATCATTTGAGGTAGCTGGGAGATAGGCAATCAACACAGTCTGTCCAAAGGATCGCAAACCAAGACAAACTTGGCTTGAATAAAACCTGATGGATAGTAACTATGTTCGTATAAATTAATTTTATGGAAAAAAATCCATTTACTTTTACATATTTAAAACTTATATTAACTTATATTCTATAAGTTGACAATTGACAACATAGAGAATTTCAATTATGTGTTGTACATTGCCCATATCAAAAGGGCAGTTCATATTTTTGAAGAATTTTTCTTCTCTATTTCAGAAAAGCAATAGAAATAATAGTAAATGTGAGTAGATCTACTTTAAACTAATTATTGTTACATTTATTAATGACTAAATTATTAAGAATTGCTAGAAACAAAAACAAACATGTTTTGTTTTGGTTTCAGGTTTAACCTAGAATTATTTGCTTAAAGCAAAATATGTTAATTTATGAGCTCAGTGGTTCAGTCTATAATCCCAGCAGTTTGGGAGGCCGAGGTCAGTGGATTGCCTGAGCCTGCTGGTTTGAGACCAGCCTGGGCAATTTGGCAAGACCTCATCTCTACAATAAATAAAAAATTAGCTGAACCTGGTAGCATATGCCTGTAGTTCTGGCTACTTGGAAGGCTGAGGCAGAAGGATCGCCTGAGTCAAGAAGGTCAAGGCCGTGGTGACTGTGAGCATGCCACTGCATTCCAGCTTGGGTGACAGAATGAAACTCCAATTCAAAAAAAAAAAGTATGTAGCAATTTGATTTTTTTTAAAGTAAATAAATTTTGTGTAACAGATGGATAATGAGTAAAAACATAAGTTTGTTGCAAATAATTTATACATTGCCAAATTTTACACATTTTCAAACAAAAACTGTTTAAGCAATATAATTTCTATTAAAAAATCAGTCTGTATTAATGTAATCACTATGAAAACCCTTAAATTAAATTTAATTCCATTGAATTTTCATTGATTAATCACATACTGATAGTCTCCTAATACTCTATTAATAGAATACCCTTTATAACTTGTTCTTTTCTATATTGTCTCCATAATTTAAATCTTGTTTAATCCTGACCTCATATATTTCAGTACCTTTCTCAGTTTACTGCCTGTGTATCCAGTTCTTCAATAATTTTTTATATCTATTCCAGTGGTATAGACTACTGCTGCTCAAAACTTCAGGTATTTTCTACTGTCAAGAAAATACTAAAGAGAAAGCGTCACAATCTGACATGTTAATTAATATCTGGCCTCAAACTTCTTTTCATATTTTATCTACTAGCAGTATATTTATACATTTTTCAAATTAGTAAAACACAATACTTGGTGATTCATCAACATGACATTTGTTATGTTGCACTATGCTGGGTGAGATCTCCTCCTATGGTAAGCTGTATAAATTCTACCTGTCATTCAAATACTCACCAAAGTCTCCACAGATCAAACTTTATTTCACCTACCAAGAGGCAAAGAACGCAACCACGATTTGACAATTTTTTGTAGAGTTTGTATTTCTGTCTAGATTGTATTAAAGTAGTATAGAATATGTGTCTCCTAAGAGATTGCAGAATCTGTGAAAGTAAGTTTTTTGTTTCGTTTTGTTTTTTCCTGATTAATTATTGCATCTCACAAAGCACCTACAAATGTGATTTGGACCTTGTGGCCATTCAATTAATGCATATTTCCTAGAGGCATGAATGATAAATCATGAAATAATAAGGGAAGGATGAAATAATTGATTCATTAGGCAAAATTAAGCCAAAAATACCAAATTAATCTTCTTCAGTGTTTTCAGATGAAGCTTATGATATTATGGGATCCCTAAAGATGTGGAAAGGCTTGTGTAATCATTTGAAAAATTATTAAAAGACAAATTGTTCAGAAAATTTCCTCTATGAGAAAGTTATACTAACTCTTGACTATATTTAATTTACTCTTGATCATATTTAAAACTCTTACACATTGACCTTGAGCAGATATGAGTAAAATCCTAGTAATCATTGAGAATTTTATTAGTTAATATGCTGTTTATATTTTCATCCATTATTATTTCTTGATTGAACTGGGTTTTTTTAGTTTATTATAGTTTCTGTTGACTAAAAAAAGAAAAAAAAATGCTTCAACTGCAGGTACATATAGAAGTTGAACAAGTGTGGTTCTTATCTTTACAGAGAAATCATATTATTTTTAATGTTTCTATTAATAATTTTATACAACCAATGACATTTTACCTTCATATATATTACACCTGTAATCATACTTGGTTAAATAAAAAACAAATTGATGTTGTGTCACTGTTTTCTATGGTGGTTTTGTAGAACATTACACATTCAGAAAATAGGACAAGTGAATAAAGAGAATAAAACTCCTAAGGTTTGGGAAATAATATATGGTTTCTTCTGATGATAGCATTTGTTTTATTTTTATATGTAAGTAATAGATGTACATTAAGTTATTATATTAATATTTAAAATATAAAGATAATGTATGCTGTGTACCTACTTTAAGGGAGTATAATGTAGATAAAAGAATGTAAGAATGTAAAAGTTATTTGTAAAATGTTTATGTTAATCAAGTGTAACAACATTTACTATTGGCTCCTATTTGCATATAAAAAAAATCTATGAACAGTCAAGTTGTTGGATTAAGCATCACTTCTCTTATTTTATTTTGTTTTAAGATGCAGGGTACAATTTAGAATTAGGTATACTTGGTGATTGTACAGGTAAAGTTTGGACATCATTTTGGTCCCTACTTTGCCTGGTTTGAGATCAGGTACACTTACGGATGTTGTGTACCTGATCCCACACCCCAGCAGTATCCCTCTCCTGCCAATTCCTTTCTTATAGTATTACAGTAAATATTCAGGGGTTGCTTATGAGTGAGAACATGTGCTACCCTGTTCTTTGTTTCTGTGATAGATCACTGAGTATGATAGACTCTAAATCCATCCAAGTTGCTGTGTAGTCCATATGCTTGTCCTTCTTTACGAATGTGTAATATTTCATTGTGTTTACATACCACATTTTTTCATCCAGTCCAGTTTCAATGGGCAGAATGGTTGGTTCCATGTTTTTGCTATTGTGAATAGTGCTAAGTATCACTTCTCAATGAATTAATTCTACTCTCTCCCCTACGTCTTAGTTAAAACAGTTCTTGTGTTTCTCATCTGTAATTTAAGATTGCATATTTAACACACCTGTTAAAATATGGATTTATTAAGAATATCTATCAAAATAGGCACTCAATAAGAAATGATAATAAATTAACAGAATGTGTCAAATTATAAATAATCTAATTATGTAATTTCATTTTTCTTTCATTCATTCTTTTTTTTTTTTTGAGTTGGAGGCCTACTCTGTCGCCCAGACTGGAGTGCAGTGGCATGCTCACAGATACCCCATCGTCAACCTGCTGCCTCAGACTTCCAAGTAGCCACAACTACAGGCATGTGCTACCACACCCAGCTATTACTTTATTTATTGTAGAGACGAGATCTCGCCTGGTTGTCTGGGCTGGTCTCAAACCCACAGCCTCAGGCAATCCACTCACCTCGGTATCCCAAAGTTCTGGGATTACAGGCTGAGCCACCAAGCCTGGTCTCTTTTTTTTTAATAACTAAATCCATAAGAACATTCACATTGTGCACATTCTAATTCTAATCATTAGATTATTCCATAATATAGTCAAGATATTTTGAATATGAACACAGAACCAAAATTAGTAAAATTAATAATTTTAAAACATTTTTTTCAATATTTAAGGTCAAAAGTTACTAAATACATGGTTTTCTGCTACTCTGCTAAACTCAAAGCAATATGGGGTAATGTTTTATATTGTTTAGACTTTTTTCTCTTATACCCAGAGGAGTCCTTGGCAATTTATTTTTGAATTAATAAAATTGAGTGTGAAAGTTTTAATCTAATATAATAAAATATCAAGTAGAGCTTAAGTGATCTGTTAGTGCCATAACAAACTCAATATTAATAGCTAATTATTTTTATAAATACAAGTGCGTCAACTAGTTTTATTGCAAAAAACAACATAAATAACGTTAACCCTTCTTAAAAGATTGTACACAAAATACAGAAAAAAGAACAAAATTGAGTGCTGAAAATAATAGTAACAGTGCTTTACTCTTTTAAATATACACAGATTCTTATTAGTCCTTTTCAGCCAAAAAAAGATTAATTATAATATACTGTTCTTTTTAATAATATACAAATATACTCAAATATATAGAAAGTTCAAGATTCATTTAAAATGTCTAATTAAAAAGGTTTTAAGCAGAGTGTTTTATAAAAACAACAGCATTTGTTAAAAAAGTTTTAATCATATATATGGCATAAAAGAACAAATATATAGTTGCATAAATATATGCATCAATATATAAATACTGTGATCTATTTTAACTTCAAAGTTTAATATACTGTGTTTCTGTATATTACTTATAACAATGTAAATCATTCTACATTTCTGCCATTCTTTGGAATGTTAAATAGTGCCGTCTGACAAAATAAAGAAAAGAGCATTTGCATTATACTCTCTTCTTTCCAGGCATAAATGTAGTGTGGGTTAATTTTTGCATTGTTCATGCTTTTTATCTCAAAGTTCAAAGCAAAGTATGAATCTAAATGATAAGGAAACAAGCAATTACAAATAACTTCTTCTGTTTAACTGTAACATTAATGCTATAATTTTTCTTGTGTATTAATTTTTTAGAACCTTCAGTCTCTCAGGAATCACTGAACCAATTACCTATAAGTTATCTTTTATTGTACAAGTCAGTTTACCATTAAAGCTGCTTCTGAATTATATTTAAACTTTTACATTAAAAATTATATTTTAACTGAAACAATCATGGAAGAAAAAGTTGCTAGGATATCATTTTTATTTTTCTTGAGCAGAGGCTTCATGTCCTTTAAAAAAGTGGAAATATTTGGGGAAAAAGTTTTATATGTATTAAATATGACAATGTTATCTCTTTCCAGACAAAGAAAAAAAAAGCACAGTTCATTTTGTTTAAATCTTTTCCTGGGAATGCTTAATAAGGAAAAATGCTGAATGAAACTAATAAATAAGACACTACTAAGGGCAGGTAGCTTTGTGTACATGAAGCTGCTAGTGCATTTATTCCAAAATATTCATTGAGTTAGAATGTTTACTACGTTTTACAAATGATATCTAAAGAAGTAGAACAAGGTTACCTTGTTGGTTAATTGCAGTAAAAAAGAAGTACTCGTGATTCAAAAGTCTGAACATTTGAATAAAAATTTTATACTATATGCCTTATAAAATAAACATCTATTATTAATAAACATCTATTAATACGTTAATATTAACGCAAATAATGAGCAACTATCAGTGTTAATACCTCCAGTTTTATAGAGCACACTCTAATTAAAAATTATTCATTAAATATAATACAAATATTTATTCAAAAACATTTGATTTCTTATATGTGTCAAATGCTTAAGACACGAGATCACAAAAATAAAAGCTATGCTTTATTAGAACTTACATTCTAGTAAGGATGGTTTGTACAAAGACATGAAGAAGATTGATTTGATTTTACCTACAAATAAAAAATATTGTCTTTTCTTGTACTTTCATAAGGAAATATTCTTTGGGTAAATTATGTGAAATATACTTTTTACCTGAATACCTACAGTTTTATAGGACAAAAATAAAATAGTAAGACCAGTTTCTCAGTGTCATGACATTGTCTATGATGAAGATATTTATAAATAGTTGGTCTCACAAATTTATAGGTTTACATAAACAACAGTTCTAATGATTTAGAAATATTTTACCAAACCAATCACTTAAACATCATAAACACGCATATCTATAAAATGTTAGTTGAAAATATATGTATTCATTTTAAATATTTTGAGCCTTAATAAATGTATAGCCTGAAGGTATGGACCACAATATTTATATTTTTTCTACATTACATGAGAAAAGGAAACAATATTTAGAAAATTATAAACTATGTATTCTTGAATGTAATGTGATATGAACTTAATGTAATATAACTCAGTCAGTAATTCTGATAAGGGAAGCACATATTCAATTATATAATTTATTGTCTAAAGCTAAATATGATCCGAAATGGCAATTTTACTCATTGAAAGGGGATTTCCTGTGAGTCTGATGAAGCTTCAGGTCATGAGCCCCTCACTAACCAGGCTCCTTTCAGGGCCCAAGAAAGGCCTCTCACAATGAGTTGAGATTGAAATTGTTTATGCAGATGTTTTGTTCCTAAGGAGAATCTCATGTTTAAGCACCTCAAAACCTGGCTCTGCCCCCTGGGCACATCATTCCTACTATGAAAAATGAAATTGACATATTGCTAGAAATATTAATACACAAATAACCAGAATGGGGTAGAAAAATAATGCAAACAGCAAAGTAAAACAAAGCAATATAAAACACCCACCAATCTGTGGAGGTTTCTGGAACAAGCTTTGCCACTAAGAGCTGTATGAACTTCAATAAGCTGGTGGTCTGCAGTTTTCTCACTTCTAAAATTAAGATTCTCATTTCTAAAATTCAGAACAAATATTCTCTTAGGTATCCTCTAGTTTTAAATGTCTATTAATCTATGTAAATTTGGGGTTTGATTGCTTTAGCATTCCATTACCACCTATACATTTGGTTGGGAACTATTAGAACTGAAATAATTTTCTATTAAAAATAAGTGTATGGAAGGCTGAGGCGGAAGGATCGCCGGAGCACAGCAGGTCGAGGCTGCGGTGGCCGGGAGCGTGCCCCTGCACTCCAGTCTGGGCGACAGAGTGAGACTCCAACTCGAAAAACCCCAACAAAACAAACAAACAAAAAACATAAGTTTAACATACACCTTGTATTGAGAAATGAAAAATTTACCTGGCCATTCAGGTTAGAGATATCCATGAAAAAAGTTAAAATACAAAACCATTTCCCCATAAAAACTTACAAAAACAAAAATAAGTAATAAGTTAGCATTCAAACCAGAATAACAGAAATTAAAGTAGTGAATTTCTGTAGTTAATATTTTTCCTCCTCTGTTAATAGCTCTTTCTGTATTATTTACCTGAGTGATTTTCATCTTTTAATTTAATAAGAAAAGAGTGTCAGTTTAGTTTATACCATTGTAATTTGAAAACTCGGCTTACTTTAAGAATATAGGGCTAATTATAGATAAGAAAGTAACCTAAATTGATATTCATTATTGAAATTAAAATTAAAATTGAAATATTATAGAATGGGATTATAATAGTAATGTTATGTATTATCTTTGTATCTCTTGTACTGGAGATTAAACAAGAAAAGGAATATTTTAAAATGTTTTTATAAGATAATTCAACACAAATATGTTATGCTTCCTTTTCCCATTTGTGTTTTTACATACTTTGCTTCTTTGTCCAAATGTACTTTTATTTTTCTATTTGCCTATTAATTCTTTATGGCTTCACTTCTTTTTAGAAATCTCTACTTATCTAACTTTAAATAACGCGATCATAGCTCCTCCATTGACTTACCTGAACCCTCTACTCAGGTATAAAGTCTTTGAGTCCAAGGTCTTATTCATCTTTTCATTCTATCACTAATATTATAGTGGTAGCAGTGCAAGTTTAATCATAGTTGAAAAAGGGATGATCTAACAAATGAACATTCTTACAGAAATTTTCCTTATATTTAACTTGACTAATTCTGTTGGCCTTCTCTTTAGCGTAATAATATTTACACCTCACATTTTACTGAAAAATTAAGATAATTGCAAAACTTTATAAACTAAAATGAGTATATCTGATTAAAAATAAGCACTAAGAAAGATACCAAAACAAGTTGAGAGTTAAAATGTAGCCAAGGGTGAGATTGCTATAAAAATTTCCATGCACATCTGTTACTACAAAACTGCAAATTTAATTCTAGACTTTCTAGCAAGTAATTCACAAAGGAAAACCTAGTTACCTAGATAGTTAAATTATCTACAATGTTATTGGACTAAAACTGACCAATTGCTCAGGAAGATAAAATTAATACTGTGAGACTGAGCACAGTGGCTCACCTGTAATTCTAGCACTTTGGGAGACCTAGGTGGGAGGATTGCTTGAGCCCAGAAGTTTGAGACCAGCCTAGGCAACACAGTGAGACCGCGTCTCTACAAAAAAAAAAAAAAAAAAAAGTCACAAAACTAATCGGGCATAATGTTGCCTGCCTGTAGTCTTAGCTACCCAGGAAGTTGATGCGGAAGGTTCACATGAGTTCAGGAGTTCGAGTCTGAAGTGATGCATGATTGTGACACTGGACTCCAGCCTGGGCAACGAATGAAAGCTCAACTCAGAAAAATATGTAAGTAAAATAAATATATTGTGACTCAGATCAAACTAGTATATCACTCAAGTAAAAAAAGGAAACTGCTGGTATTCAAAAGGAGTTTCTAATTTAAAGGGGTCAATTTCCTAAAAGCCATTCATTCCATGGACCTTCAGCATCTTATCAAAGGATAATTCAGTAAAAGAAAATCTTTCTACTCAGGCCACAAATTCTTAACTCTATTGCAGAATACAGCATCCTATATTCCTTAACAGAACATTGTATAGACAGAAAAAAATATAGTTCTTGACTATTTAAGAGGAAGGTTATAAATGGATTACAGAGAAATCATGTTTAGGATTAATCACACAATTTGTGGTATGCAATTTTACTTCTGGAAATGAGTAAATGAATTAGGTAAAATACTGATTATTGTATTAAAAAAGGCACAAAATCTCTGCAATTGGATAAAAAATTGCATTTATAAGAGAGTGTTTATAACTAGTGTATATATAATATTAAGGTGAGTTTTTTTTATTAATCATTTCACCCAGCACCTGATAGGAGTCTTAGGACTAAAACGTCTTTAACGAATGCTTATTTGAACAAAAGCATAATTTAACAAAAAGATATCAGGGAATATATAAGCTATGAATTCAAAGGCAACAGCACATCTGTCTGCAGAAGACTAAATATATAATGATAATTTTTCTAATATTTAGAGTTTATAAATCAGAGTGTATAAGATTAAATTATATTGAGAGGGATCTTGCAGTTTTTATTTCTTCCTTTCTTTTTATTTCTCTTCCTTTTCTGTTTTCTTGCTTTCTTTCTCTTTTGCTGGGATTACAATGATATTTCCAAGATAAACTGATAAAATGAGAGAAATAAAAGTTCCAAAATATTCTTTGAAATTGTAAACACATATCTATATCTAATCATACCTTCATAAGCAATAAGAAATATGACATTTTCTGTTTAGTCATATATTTAAGCTGTCAGTGAAGATGGTAAAGCTATCATCTCTAAAAACTTATTTTCATGTTACATATTTTGTTTTATCAATCAGATATGCAGAAGTACTGAAAACTATGGGTCTATGTGCATATTTGTGTATGTGCTCTGACATGTGGAGATGTACATTATCAAAATAATTAAACTTTTAAATTTGCATCTACAATCCATCCCTCCTTATGTTTTTTGTTTTCTTTTTTTTTGAGTTGGAGTCTCACTGTGTTGCCCAGACTGGAGTGCAGTGGCCGCTCCC
>NW_007231591.1:281304-298833 GCF_000164805.1 Carlito syrichta | reverse complement strand
GAAGGCTGAGGCGGAAGGATCACTGGAGCCCAGCAGGTCGAGGTTGCAGTGGCCAGGAGTGTGCCACTGAACTCCAGTCTGGGTGACAGAGTGAGATTCCAACTCAAAAAAAAAAAAAGAAATATAATTTGTCTTGGCAGGAAATGAGATTTTCTTAAGTAAAAGAGACATAGGACAAACATTACTGATATAATTAAAGAAACAGTGGCTACACTAAAGTAAGTGTTCCCTTTTAAATGAACTCTGACATCCTAAAATGAGGTTTTCTAGTCTAATGAGTTATATCTCAAATAAATATAAGGATTGTACCATGCTGATAATCTTTTCAGTCCATTTGTTACTCGTTATATACACGGTTTCTAAAAGCAAGGAAAAGACAAATAATAAATGTCGCTTTCAGTGACATTTAACAAATGTTATTATTACTTCAAGTATTTCACACTTTAAAAAATATATTAGTAACGTTCAACAACTTTTACTTCAAGTGTTTCATATTATTAAAAATGTTATTTGATATTTTAATTTTAACATTTTTTCCCCATGAAATTTATGAAACCTCATTTTAAAAATTTCTCTGGCATGTGAGCATTTCTGGATAAAAATAAGCAGGTTCCCCATTCCACCTTCGTCCCACCCACTCTTCTAAGTAAAGCATCTCCAGATTGCCTTAGTAGTTTTATTCCAGTCTAATATAACAGGCCAGAAATGGCATCAGACTTTTCTTAAACAATAAGAAGTAGGGCAAATCAGTGACACATTAGAACTGCCCAAACCCTTGCCGGTGAAAGACAGTTTTCTTTTCAGCAGAGACCGTATAATGATTACGTCTCCCATGAGATCAGGAACTCTGTGAAAGTACAAGTTTATCTGCTCCCTTTCCTGAAGGAAAAGGATATCCTTTAATCCTTTCACTAGACTATTATTCTTCTTACAAAGTTTTTTTTTTTTCTTCCAAATCAGAAATTTGAGAGAAGGGATTTTGAAGTTCACATTCTGGCTGTGATTGGCAGAAGCAACATCTGAAGATGTCTTTTTTTCTTCCTTCATACTTGAAAAATAGCTTGTCTTAGCACAGGTAAGTTGAAAATCTTTGTCATTTATAAGTCTGAAGTATGCTTTCATTATTTTCTGGAAATGATAAAGTCTGATTCTCCTTCTTTTGTAGGTAATGCCGATATTTCATTGCTGTCGTTTCATTACTGTTCATTCTTGCTTTCTGTTATCATTAGCTTACGCTTTTTTTCCCCCCTCTCATATTGGGAGACGTAGTTATTGTTTTATCTTTGATGTTCTGAAATTTAGTACAGAAACTGAAATTTAGTACAGAAACTGAACTTGCTCTTTTGTCACTCATTTTTCTGATTGCTTTCTGGGCTACTCATTTTATAGGCCATGTGTTATCCTTCAGATAAATGTTTTCAATTATTTCTTATTTTTCTCTCCTACATTCTCAGTACTCTTCTTCTAAAATGTCCATCTGTAGTATATCAAACTTTCTGATTATAGATCTTTGTCTTATTTTCCCATAGTTTTATATTTATAGTCCTTCTATTGATTTTTGAGAGATGACATCAATTTTATTTTCCAAAACCCTTATTTGATACTTCACTGTGGCAAGCATTTTAAATTTAAAGGGATGTTTCTCATAACTGTCTTTTCTTTTTCTATATAACTTCTTGTTTCAAGAGTGAATATGCTATAACATCTATTTAAGAATATCAAAGAAAATATTTTTTTCTTCTCCTATTCTAAGCTCACTGTTGGAAGATGAATTATGTCTACTTTTTCAAAGAAGACATTGTATGTATGATATCTTTGAATCTCTCTTCATATACTTCTAATATCCTAGGAATCTTAAGAGTTGGCGTGTCAATAATACTAAGGAATAAGTACTTGGGGTTCTATATACATAACAAGGACTAATAAGATAAAAATATTAGAAGAACTGGAAGGAAGACCAGCATATAAGATATGTAATCTTTAAATGCTAGAATACAGAGAGCTTTTTACCCCTGATTTATTAGTTATAAACTCTGTCATTGTAATGGTATCAAAACTACTGTTATAAAAAATGACAATCATAACTCTGACAGTACTTCCCCCTTTTTCACTTTAAAAGAAATTCAGAGAAATATAGATGAACAGTGAACTACACAGAATATTACCTATCTATCAGCAATCTGTCAATCTGTCAGGTCTGTCTACCTGTTTAACTACCTATCCATCTGTTTTTATCTAACTATGATAGGGAATGCAAAAAAAACTCTGAAATTTATTTGTAAAAATTGTGTATTTATTTTTGCATGTTCCAACTTAAGTCCCCTTCAAAGTACTCTCCATTTGATGCAATATAACTATCGAGATGCTTCTTCCATTGTTCAAAACAGTTTTGAAATCGTCAATTTTGATGTGTTTTAGTACTTTTGCAGTTTTTTGTTTAGTCTATTCCACATCAGAAAAAATGTTTCCCTTTGAGGACTTTTTTCATCCAAGGAAGCATAAAAAAGTTTCTAGAGGCTAGATCAGGTGAATGGGGAGGCTACAGCACAGCAGTCATAGCTGTTTTTGGACAAAAATTGCAGAACACTCAATATAGTGTGGAAAGGTGTGTCATCATGGCGGAAGAGCTAGTCACTTGTTTGCCACAACTCAGGATGTTTCTTCTGCAAATCATAATATAGCCTTCTCAAAACTCCTATATAAAAACTTTGGTTGTCTGTTTGACCCAGGAAACGAATTCGAGTGTACTATAAAGGCCCTGCCCTCCAAAAAGATAATTCTGAGTTTTTTGGGTCTCCTTTCATATATTTATATCTAGCTATATCTATGCTTCATCTATAATAATACACTTTTCCAATGTATACTATAGTAATCTTTGCAATTCATTATTTATGTTTTCAATTTCATTCAGACCTTCAGGCCTTAAATTAATTTTAATTAATTTTTTAGAGTGTGTTTTATTGTGTATAGGTAATTGATTAAATGAGTCTTAATAAATTAAAATATCACAAATTTATTTATAATTAAACATATTACATTATTATTATTTACTTATTGACAGCAGCATGTTATATTAGAAAGACGAACAGATATTAGAAAGATGAATATATAACATATTAGAAAGAATAATGTTATGCTAGAAAGATTTTAATGACTAATTCGACTTTTGAGTCAAAGAAGCTTAGATTAAATCCTAGGGTGTTCCTGTAAAATGATTTGACGTTGGGAAACTAATTGGCCCTTTGTTCATCAATGTTTGCATAATTGAAATGGCATGGTTTCAGGACATTTAGATCATTTTCTAAGGTAACTATTATGTTTTTAAGATACCCCTTTTGCTTAGGGATCATGTAGTTTATGTTTATTGTACTAAAATACAAACAACCCCTTATGGTGATGTTGGCATGAATGTCAGAGGAAAGACCTCTAAAAACTCACTACTTCATAAAAGTAATGAGAACACTGGGAAAAAAGTCAAAATCACAAATCTGGAAAAAAATAGACTTGTAACGATATGGAAATACATTATCCAATTAAAAAAACTGAATTTAAACAAGAACAGTGAGGTTTGTGGTGTTTTAACAAGTTCTGTTCTCATCCCCTGCTCTCTAACTTTGCAGTAGCCTCCAATCCTCCACAATTATTTCACAAAGTAAAAGATGAGAAAACATTCCCAACTCATGTATGATGCGAGCATCATTAATATCAAAACCAGACAAAAACGTAATATTTGCTTGATAAGGTAGTTGTGAATATTTAATCAGTTAACAGATGAAAAATAGAATGAACAAACGGTCATTTTCCTCTCCACTGCCTCAGTATCTGATCATTCTTTTTGGTTTTGAAATATCCACACATATGAGTGTCCATGAAAACTCTGGCTTGTCTTTTACTACTGAAAAATAAGTTAACTTTCTTCATTTTGCTCACCTTGAAAAATCTAAAGCTTGCATCTATAACCTAAATTTATAAAATAATATGCTCTTAACAGGACCTTAAATCTCGAGTGAACAAAGAAGGAAGAAATTTTTTTTTTTTTGTATTGGATTTGGCACTGGCAAAGTTTTCAGCAACATCTTATTTGGAGGGCATTGTACCTTCGAGCTAACCTCTCACACCTGTAGGGTAGGTGGAGGCAGAGATGGCAGCTGAGGCATCCTGTGTTTTCTCAGGGAAATATCTTTGTCCTCACCAAGCTTTCACAGGGGTGTAATTTGGGTCTCTATTTAACTAACAAGTTCTTTTGTTTGCAACCCGGTTTCAGGACATTCAGACCATCTTCTAAGGTAACCATTATGTTTTTAAAAGACTCCTTTTGCTTATGGATCACTTAGTTTATGCTTACTGTACTAAAATACAAATACCCCTTATAGTGACGTTGGCATGAATGGCAGAGTAAGATCCTCTAAAAACTCACTAATTCATACAAGTAATGAGAACACTGGGGAAAAAAGTCAAAATCACAAATCTGGGAAAAAATAGACTTGTAACAATACAGGAATAAATGATTCAATAAAAACAACTGAATCTAAACAAGAACAGTGAAGTTTGGGGTGTTTTAACATGCTCTATTCTCATCCCTTGCTCTCTAGCTTTGCAGTAGCCACTGATGCTCCACAATTATTCCACAAAGTAGAAGGTGAGAAAGCATTCCCAACTCATTTATGAAGCTAGCATTACCTTAATATCAAAACCAGACAAAATTATCAAAAGATAAGGAAACTCCAGACTACTGTCTCTGGTCATTATAGATCTTCCACAAATACTAGTGAACATCTTTGGTCATTATAGATCTTCCACAAATACTAGTGAACAAAACAAACCAACATATAAGGATTATACATCATGAGTAAGCGGAATGTATTTGAAAAAGATAAGGTGGATTAACATCTAAACATTAATTAATGTAACATAGTATACTAACAGAATAAAAGACTGAAATCACATGCTTATTTCAATAGATGCAGGAATATCCAATATATTTTCATAGTAAAAATGCTTAATGAACTAAAAATATAAAATACTTTTCTTAACCTGACAAAAGCTTCTACAAAAAAAGTGGAAAAAACATTTAATAATGAAATTCAATTGTATTCAATATGGTGCTGAATACCAAACCAGAGCAAATAATCAATAGAAATAAATAACTAAAAATCATGTGACTTAATAAAAAAGAAGTAAAACCATCTGTATTTGTGTATAAAATGACCTTGTATATAGAAAATCCTTGACAAATACATGGAAAATCTATTAATTTAATAAAAATTTTCAGACAGGCTTCAGAACTCAAGCTCAATATACAAACATAAATTGTATCCCTATATATTATGCTAATGCATAAGTTCATAGTGTTTGTTTTTGGCATGGCCACACTGTAGTGTTGGAGTTTATTGTTTGTCATTGGTCATTTGGAGTGACAGTGTTGTGCTTGTGAACACACCTTGCATTTTGCGGATTTGAAGAAAGTTAGTGCTATTTGTGGGTTAAGGAAGATGGAGACTCAAGTGGAAAAAAATGAACACTTTCAACATATTCTTCTGTTTAAATTTAATAGAGGAGTGAAAACAATGGAGGTGGCTTGAAATATTTGTGCCATATATGGGGAGAATGCCATTGGGAAAAGCATGGCAAGAAAATGGTTTTGTCATTTTGAAGTAGGCCACTTTGACCTGAATGATTCTCCACATTCAAGAAGTTCACCGGGCTTTCATGAAGACCATTGAAATGATTTAATTCATGGTGAACCACATCAGTCAACCTGTGAATTGGCAAATGTGGACAACTGTGACCAGTCAACCATTGTGTAACATTTGTATTCCATGGGCATGCAAAAAGCTACGAACTTATACATCTACTTAATACTAGCAATAAAAATACTGAAAATAAAACTGAGAAAATTCCATTTACAATAATATCAAAAGAATATATCATTTAAAAATAAATTTGATGGCCAGGAGCAGTAGCTTAGTCTGTAATCCCAAGACTTTGGGAGGCCAAGGTGAGAGGATTGCCTGAGCCAGGGAGGTCGAGACCAGGCTGGGCAACTTGGTGAGACCTTGTCTCTATAAAAAAATCACAAAAACTAGCTGGATGTGGTGGCGTGTATATGTAGTTCCAGCTACTTTGAAGGCTGAGGCGGAAGGATTGCCTAAACCCAGCAGGTCGAGGCTGCAGTGGGCATGAGTGTAACACTGCACTTCACCCTGGGTGACAAAGAATGAGATTCCAATTCAAAAACTAATCATAATAAAATAAAATAAATGAACAATAAATAAACAGATAAATAAATTTGACAAAATAAATACAAAAACACAGACCTAAATTAACAGAATGGCATTTCATGTACAGGATCAGAAGTCTTGATGTTTTTAAAGTGATAGTACAAATGGATCTATAGATTTAATGTAATCAACATCAAAATCCCAGCTAACTCTTTGTAGAGATTGACAAACTGATCTTAAAAATCATATGGAAATGCAAAGGACCTAGAATAGCCCCCAAATCTTGAAAACGAAGAACAAAAATCTCATGCTACTTGTGTTACAAAAACTATTACAAAGTTATAGTAATTAAGACAGTGTGGCATTGGCAAAAGAATATACGTATAGACTAATGGAACTGAAAGTGTGTAACTAAATTCTCACACTTATGGTCAATTGACTTTTGACAAGAATATAAACAACTAAATGGAGGATAAAAGGTATTTTCAACAAATTGTGCTAAAACAACAAACATACAAAAAATGAAATAAAATTGCTATCTCACATCCCATACTAAAATTTACTTAAAATAGTTCATATTTCTGAATTAAAAACCTAAAATTATATCACTTCTAAAAAAACATAGACATAAGTCTTTATGACCATAGATTAGACAACAATTTTTAGATATGCTGACAAAATCACAAACACATACATACATACGCACACACATACATACATACATAAATTTGACTTTATCAAGTTAATAACTTTTGTAATTCAAAGGATACTATTAAGCAAACATATAATGAGAGAAAATACTTGCAAGACTTATATCTGATAGATAACTTGTATCCAAAATATAAAAATACCACTTACAACTCAACAATAAAACAAAAGCAGAAAATGGAAAAATATTTTAACAGATCTTCCTCCAAAGAAGGTATACAAGTGGTGGCCAATAAGCACATGAAAATATTATCAAGAATAATAAATGGAGAAATGTATATAAACCCACAATGAGATATTACTTTAAATATACCTGGAATATTTTAATGAAGAGAACAAGCATAGGCAAGGCAACAGAGAAATTAGCACCTTCATACATTGCTGGTATAAATAGAAAATAGTAATCCTTTTGGAAAACAATTTTGCAGTTCCTCCCACACCTATGTATAAACCCAAGAGAACTGATCATGTTCAAATCCCAAATTACATATATGAATGCTTATAGCAGTTTTATTCATAACAGTAAAAACTGGAAAACAAGCCAAATGTCTTCCTGTTGATGATGTTTAAAAATGTGGTAAAGATTTACAATGGAATATTATTCAGACATAAAAGGAATGAAATAATGATACAGGCTACCTTGAATGAACTTTGAAAACATTATGCTATATGAAAGAAACCATACACAAAGGCCACAAATTGTATAATCCTTTTTGTATGAAATCTCCAGAATAGGCAAATCCATAGGGACAAAATGGATTGCTTCCAAGGATAGGGTAATAAAGAGTGACTGCAATTGGGTACAGAATTTCTTTTTAGAATGATAAACATGTTCTGGAATTTGCTAAATGTAATGGCTTTTCAACTCTGAGTATAACTCAAAACCACTGAATTCTACACTTTAAAACTTAATTAATTTTCTGGTATGTGAATTATATCATGGTTATACCAAACCCAATTCAAAAAAAAAACAACCCCTAACATATATTTATCATATGTATACAAATATGTGTGGTATGTGTGTAGAAAATAGAAAGTCACTAAATTACTCTTTGATTTCTCCATAAAAGACTTAATTAAAATAGTGTATTATAGTAATTTCATATTAAGTTTTATGCACTATAAAATTTTTTGAAAAAATAATATGTAGAATTATATATCTTAAAGACATAAAATAAAAACTCATAGCATATTGAGAGAACTGTGGTCTTAATTAATTTAATTCTAGGGAGATGCATTGCTCCCTTAATGTCACAGACTTAATATGCATATAATTTTCTATGCTATTTTATCCAACAAAAGGATGATTCACTGATAGCTCTTTTAAACCACATAATTATCTTTAGTAACTACAGAATTCATGTGACATCCTCTTAAAATCATGCAAGGAATTATTTTGTCACAAAAAAGGAAAAGGAAAAAAATATATAATGATCAAAACATATTTTAAGTTTTTAAATTTTTTCTTTAGACTCTAACTCCTTGTCACTTGATGTGCAATACGGTATTCCACATTCAATTTTATAATTCGACTACATGCCACAATTAAGTGCTGATTAATTATGTGGCAAATAAAATGAGGCATTCTAGTTTCTGAGCAAATAGAAAACCAGCCCAGGCTGTGGATTTACACCAAAACTCAATACTACCTATTACATTGAAGGAAAAGTCATGGTATATATTTGCATCAAGACTATAAAAACAACTAGAGAGATAAACATCACTTGTGACTTTCTGAGTGAGGCAAAAATTTAAGGGACAGCCCCGAAGGAATATCTTGAAGAACACTTGATGCATGTGGTTTTGACTACCCCATATTGTTCTTTTAAGAAGAGTTACTGTACTGCATCTTCCATACTCTAAGCAACGAAGCATATGACTGATTACAAAGGAAGCACTGTGCCTTATCAGAGAACAGGTAGCCCCTAGCTACTTGGTTTCAAAATTGGACCTCTGACTGGTGTGTAAATCAAAGAAAATTTTCTATGAAAACATGGCCAGTCATCTGTGAGGTACTGTGACATGAGAATTGTTCCCAGAAATATGTGCTGTAGTATGATTTTACTACTAATCCAATCAGGTCAGAAATTGAGCAATACTGTACTAGAGGTTTTTGTTTGCTTTGTTTTTTGTTTTAAATGACGGGGAGCAATAACCATTGAGAAGTAAAATACAGAGGAAGCAAGTGACATGAGATGGGGAAGACAGGTGATACACTTGGTAATGAGACTGAAATAGAAGAAACAAAAATCAAAAGAGAAATTTTCACATGGACATAGTGGGCTTTTAGAGTTATTATAGTGTCAGTTACACCTGTGGAAAACACTTCATTATATTTCAGATGTAGTACTTGGCTCATATAATTTCTTATGACACCTCACTTCTGCATGTGTCTTTACAATGAATTTTTAACAAATAAGACATACAAAAATGGATTATCCAAGAGAATAATCTTTACCATCCTTCTTGGCATTGGTACTTAATGGGCTAGCAGACTGACAGCATTTCAGGCAAACCATCACCCTATATACTTAACTCTGAAGTTACAGCACTCAATGTTTATTTTTGGTGAGAAGGTTTCAGATATGTTGTGCTGACATGCAAATATTCTACGTAATTTAACTGTAGCCTATCTTAATAGAAAAAAAATAAATTACTAAAACAAAAAGGGAAAGAGACATTAAATTCCAAATATTTTAATCCAGAGTGCAAATTCTCTACATTTTTTTTTCAAATAGGAACATAGATAGTTAGTTAGCTAGCTAGCTAATAAAAACAGCAGCATAGACTTTTAAATGTATCTAAAAGTCATACTTCTCTAATATAGTGATGAAAATACATAAGAAACTTTTTCTATTTATGTTTTCTGGGAAAAAGAATTTGCTGTTTAATCTTTCCATATTATATTGGGTCCAGTGTAATCTAAATAATTTATGAGATTTTAATATAAATTTATAATTTTTTAGAACTTTAAAAATATTCTCAGATATTCATTATAATTTTGTTTTAATTGTACTAGTGAGCAAGCTAAAGAAAAGGGAGATGAACTAGTTTAATAAAGGTCAAAGAGGTAAGTTTCTTAGCTCAGAGGTATTTTGTTTCTCTCCTCTCTCTCTATGTCTGTCTCTCATATCTGTCTATGCATTTTTTTTTTTTTTAGTTTTTCTTAGATTGATGGTGAAGTAGATATACACGGGAAATATAGTAGCCCTGGACACTTCAACATTGAGCAATTATTCGTATTTGTTATTAAAATGGTCTACAGTTTTGCTTACCTATGAATGACTGTGGATTTGCAATTAAACTCTGTGGATTTGCAATTACATATGCAAATTATAAATATATTTTATAAAAACAGTCAATTTTCTATATTATTTTAGGTTCAAGAAAAGTAACGTGCACTTCTCTTATAATCACCATGATACAAAGTACAAAGTCAGGAATGACTAGTCTTCATTAAATTTCTCTTTAAAAAAAATGTATAAGGCTCTGTAATTTACAAGGTGATTTTTATAATCATTATAATTATTAGATTTTTACCCACTTAATAACTTTGAATTGGTGGCAAATCAGGAAACTGGGGCTGGGTTTGCTGGTCTTAAATAATACATATAGAATGTGGTAAATTCAAGACCCATACCCATATCTTCTGAATCTAAACATAGTTTTCTTTATTTTACAAGTTACTCCTTAGCAGAAAGCAGATTAATCCTATCAAATTGACTTATAATGCCAACTGTTGTTCATTCTATATGTTGTTCTTTCTAATAACATGTATTGCTGTCTTCCCCACAGACTTTTCAAGGTGAGATAAATTAAATACTGAAAAGTACAATTAAGGTAAAATATAGATTTGCCTATCCATCAATATGAAAGGCATTCCCTTTAATTTTTACTCAACTAACACTAACTATTTTTCCCTCTGAGTTGTACTACTTTGGTTTCTCCATAATATTGCATTTTATCCTATCAGTTTTCACATATTGCATGATTGTTAGAATGTGAAAAATTTCAGAACAACTTAGGTCTTCTCATTTAGGGATCATTAACATCTCTCTCAACAGTTCAAATGCATACTGATCAATAAAAAAAAAGTCAAACTCTAAAGAAAAAATATGCTTCACATAAGCCCACACTTTCCCTAAACATAATGATAATTTATGGAATTAATATAGTTTGGATGTTTGCATCCCCCAAACTCATGGTGAATTTTATCACCAGGGTTGGAGATGGGGCTTGATGAGAGGTGTTTGGGTTATGAGGGTAGAGTCCTCATGAATGGCTTGGTACTGTCCTTGAGATGATGATTAGCTTCTTGTTTTGTTACTTCTCACAAGAGCTTCACACCTCCCCTCTCTCATTTTCTCTCTTGCTATGTGATCTCTAGACATGTGAGTTCCTCCTCACCTTCTGCTATAAGTGGAAGTAATCTGAGACTTCCACCAGATTCTCAACTTCCCAGCCAGCAGAATCATGAGCCAAATAAAACTTTTAAAAAATAAGTTACCCAGTTTCAAGTATTTCTTTATAGCAATACAAACTAAGACAAACATTAATACGATACATTAGTATACATTTACACTATGAATAACATGTATCTAAAATAATATGAATAAAGTAAGAGATCTTACCTAGACCATGTCTATGTGTTGACATTGGTGGTAAGACAGTCCAAGTCTTTGTTTTAGGATTGTAACATTCAACAGTGTTCAGTGTCTTTAAGCCATCTCGACCTCCAATAACAAAGAGTTTGTCATCAATAACAGCCACACCAAACTGCAACCTTCTGCCGTTCATCATCCCTGCCTGGATCCACAAATTTGTTCTGAGGTCATATTTTTCTATAGTGGTAGCTCCTGATAAAACATAAAATCAAATAGTTACCAATAGCTACTAATCCAACATACAACCTGCCCAAGGCAGAGTACAAATTAATTAGGATGTGAATGAATGCACACTTGTCACATTCACTTTTTTTAAAGAAAAAAAGGCAGTAAACAAAAGGAGTAGGAATTCAACAGATTTATTTTCTCTTTTTGGTAGACACTAATGACCAAAATAGATACAAATGTTCAGCTTGTTTGAATGACATAATTGTTTCATGCTAAGCTATTGATTTAATAGAAACATTATTAGCATGACACAATTCTGTCAGATTTTACAACACCCTCTATCACCATTTGCTATTAAAAAGGGTAGCATAGGGAGTAGCACAAAATTGCCACAGGACGGGTTGTACTTTGAGAGTTTGCACAAAAGCAAGTGTCCATAAAGACTCTCTGCATGAGTAGGCGTGTGTTGGCGGGTGAGTGAAAGTCCATCTGAGGGAAGACTCAGGGTCATGCACCTGGGCTCTTCTCTGAAGGTGATTGCAACCCCCCCAGCCCTGAGATTGGAGCTGCTGCATACAGGATCATCTGCTGTTCACAGGACTCTCCTGAGAAGAACCTGCTGAATCAGCTGATGATCACTGCCTGGAGCTTGGCCCATACCATCATCTGTTACAGCAAATAAGCTATAGTTCTAGATCCGATCAGTGGAGAGAAAAGATCGGGGAGAGCCAGAGAGGAGCCCCATCTCTGGTAAGGAAATGCAGACTGCAGCCATTTTATCAAACTCAGAGAGACAGAAGTCCCTTCCTCATGCTGGATCAGACATAGACAGGTCAGATCTGAGTGGCAGACCTGACAGGCAGCAAGCCAGATGAGTCCAGATCTGATCCACCTCCTTCCACAATGGGCCTGGGGCATCTGAACCAAGCTGAGAGCAACTGTATAAGCCTGTACTGAGAGCAGAGGGGAAGAGCTAGAGATCAGAGCTGAAGGAACATTCGATTTACAGTAACAACCTCAGAGTGAGTTTGGTTCCCTGGTTTTTGTTGTTGTTATTGTTGTTTGTCTGTTTGTTTTGCTCACTTTGGTTTGTTTCCTTTTTGTTTCAGTTTTTTTCCCTCTCTATTTTTGATGACATTATCATACATGCTTTGTTTCTGTTATTTTATTGATTTTGTTTTCTTTAGACATACTTTTTGTATATGGGAAGAGTACATCAATAGGGAGGATTTTGTTGGTTTGTGTGTTCGTATAATTGTCTGTACGCTTTAGTTTTTTTTATTCTTTTCTGTCTTTGTGTCTCTTTTCATTTGTTAGTTGGTACATCTGTCTGTTTTCCTTCTTATTCTTCATTCTCTCCACTTTCCTCTTGCCCCTTTCTTCCTTTTGTCCATTCTTTTCCTTTATCTTACCTCATTTTGCTTTCAGGGAGCAAATCTATACCCCCATTTCATGGATAGATTGTAAGGCAATGGGAAATTGGTTCCAGGGTGCCCAGACACCTGTGGGTAGATACTGGAATCTGCAGATAGATTCTAAATCACAGCTCCCGCACAATTAAATCTCAAAACTACAAAAAGTACAGCCCCAAAGCTATAGTCTAGTTTCAGATTTGAACAAAGCCAGAGGATCCACATAAGGAAAAATAGGAGATTGAGCAAACAGAAGTAAAAGCAATCCCCCATCTCTGAACAATAGAACTAAAGAAGAGGGGGAAAAGTGGGGGGAGTAAAATCTACACAAATAAAGAAAAACCAAAAGAAGAATATGGGTCTCACACAGACACCTGGAAGGTCAGACACTGAGAAAACAGACTTTGGAACACAAACAATGAAGAACCCCCAGAATGACTAGTCTAAAACTACAAACTCAGATATCAAGACATTAATAGAAAGAATAAATATAATTGAGGAGAAACAAAAGGAAAATATGAAGGAGTTGATAACTGAGATAACACAGTAAAGAATATTGTGAAAGAAATAACAAACTGATAAGCATGGAAAGCAGAATTAGCCAAGCAGAAGAAAGAATCACAGAACTTGAGGATCAAAATATAGAGTTATCCCAAACTGTCAAAAACATAGAAAAAAAGCTTAAAAAGACAGAACAAAACCTTCAAGAGATAAGCAAGTATTTCAAGAGGCTGAACCTAAGAGTAATTGGACTTCCTGAGGCAGACAGAGAGACAGAGACCACTGTGGAATAAACATTCCATGAACTTATTCAAGAAAATATCCCTCATCTCATCAGTGATGTGACCATTCAAACACAAGAGATTCAAAGAACCCCTGCAAGATGACAAATGAGTAGACCAACTCATAGACACATAGTAATTCACCTACACAAAGTAAATATAAAAGAAAAAATCCTAAAGGCCACAAGAGAAAAAGGTCAGACTACCTACTGTGGAAGACCAATTAAAATAGCAGCAGATTTATCTATAGAAACATTTCAAGCGAGGAGAGCTTGGAGCCCAATCTTACAAGTTCTCAAAGATAAAGAATTTCAACAAGCAATACCTACCCAGCTAAGCTAAGCTTCATCAGTGAGGGAGAATTAAAATCTTTCCCACACATTCAATCCCTAAGAACTTAGGCTGCCTCTAGACCAGCTCTTCAAGAAACTATTAAGAAAGTATTAAGCACAGAAGAAAGGGAAAAAAGAACGGCAACCTTCTTTACAAGAGTGCAGGAAAAAGATTGAAAACACACATGAATCCACTCAAATATCAAAAGAAAGACAATAAACAAACAGGAACAACAACAACTCTATAAGAACTTCATGACAGGGATAAACTCTCACATTTCAATAATTAGCCTGTATGTGAATGGACTAAATGCACAACTAAAAAGACATAGAATGGCAAAATGGATAAAATATCATGAGGCAACAATATATTGTCTTCAAGAGATTCATCTCACCAGAAAGGACATATACAGACTCAAAGTAAGAGAATGGGAAACAGAATTTCAGGCAAATAAAACACAAAAGAAAGCAGGAGTTGTGATCTTAATATCAGAGAAAAACCCTTTAAGCTATCAAAAATTTAAAAAGATACTGGCAGTCACTACATAATGATATGTTTGATCCATCAACAAAAAATATCCATCCTAAGCAATGTTTGATTCACCAACAATAAATATCCATCCTAAGCATATATGCACCCAACGTAGGAGAACCAACTTTCATAAGCAGCTTCTAGGCGAGCTTAAAAATGATATTGACTTTAACACTAAGTGAGGACTTTAATACCTCATTCATAACTCTAGACAGATCATCAAGACAAAAAAATCAGTAAGAAGATCTGGAACTTCAGTGTGACTCTTTACCACATGGACTTAATTCATACCTACAGAACACTCCACCCAACGATCACAGAATATACATTTTACTCATCTCCACATAGAATGTACTCTAAGATTGACTACATCCTGGCAATAAATCAAGTAAAAACAAATTTCATATGATTGAAATTCTGCCATGCACCTTCTCAGACTACAGTAGAATAAAAATAAAAATCAATACCAACAAAGTTCCCCCCAAACCCACAAAGTCATGAACACTAAACAACATGATGCTAAGCAACTCCTGGGTCAACATGGAAATCAAAACAGAGATTAAAAGATACCTGGAAACAAATGAAAATGAAGAAACACCTTACCAAAACCTCTGGGATGCCATGAAAGCAGTAGGAAGAGGGGAATTCATATTGCTACAAATAAACATGAAGAACATGGAAAGATCACAAGTTAACAACTTTACAAGTCACCTAAGGAGGCTTGAAAAGCAAGACAACCAAAATCCTAACTTCAGCAGAAGAATCCAGATCCTCAAAATAAAAGACCAAATCCGGGATATAGAAGACAAAAAGATAATACAAAAAACAAAACAAAACAAAATCAATGAAACATGAAGCTAGTTCTTTGAAAGAATAAACAAGATTGATGTCCCCTAGCTAGACTGACCAAGAAAAACAGAGAAAAAGCCCAAATAAATACAATCAGAAACACAAAAGATGAAGTCACAACTGACCCTGAAGAAATACATATGATTATCAGAGACTACTATGTACACTTGTATGGAAACAAATTTGAAAGCCTAAAGGAAATGGAGGACTTTCTGACATCACACAACCTCTGCAGGTTGAAACAAGAAGAAATTGAAATCCTAAATAGATCAATAACAATCCAGAAAATTGACTCTGTCATATGAAAACCACCTACAAAAAAAAAAGCCCTGGACCAGATGGCTTTCCAGCAGAATTCTACAAAACATACGAGGAACTGATGCCAATCCTATTGAAAGTATGCCAGGCAATTGAGAAACATGGAAATCTCCCCAAATCATTTTATGAAGGCAACATCACATTGATACTCAAGCCAGGTAAAGATCCAGCAAAGAAAGAGAGCTACAGGCCAATATCCTTGATGAACATAGATGCTAAAATTCTCAACAAGATCCTAGCAAACCTACAACAAAAGATATGAATAGACAGTTCTTAAAAGAAGACATCCAGCATCCAACAGATACATGAAAAAATGTTCAGTCTCACTAGTCATCAAAGAAATGCAATTAAAATTCACTGAGATACCACCTAACTCCAGCCAGTATGGTCATTATCAATAACTCAAAAAATAACAGATGCTTGAGAGGATGTGGCAGAAAGAGAATACTTCTACACTGTTGGTGGGAGTGTAAACTAGTACAACCTCTGTGGAAAACAGTGTGGCAATTCCTAAAAGTTCTAAAAATCAACCTTCCATAAGACCCTGCAGTCCTCCTACTTGGAATATACCCGGAAGAACTCAAATCACTCTATAAAAAAGATACCTGCACACGTATGTTTATCGCAGTATTCTTCACAATAGCAAGAACATGGAATCAACTGTGCTGCCCAGCCAAAGAGGACTGGAATTTAAAAAGTGGTACATATACATGATGGAATATTACGCAGTCATAAGGAAGAACAAAATCATGATCCTCACAACAACCTGGATGAACTTGGCGTCTATAATACTGAGTGATCTTTCACAGAAACAATGAACCGAGTATCACATGTTCTCGCTCATAAGCGAACCTTGAACAACTATCGTATTGCTGTAGGAAGGGGATTGGCAGTAGTGGGAAACTTCGGTAGGGTGGGTAGTTGGAATCTGCCTGGGGAAAGGGGTCACACCTCATCAACAGGGTAACTTCATAATGAATATTTGTATACCTAACCCTGAATTGTGCCCCACATCTTTAAAATAAAAAATTTAAAAGTTAAACAAAAAGGGTAGCATAGTCACAACTTGAAAAAAAGTATGAAAGCCTTTTAAGTAATTAGGTTATGTCTGTTATCTATACAATTTCTCAATAAAAGTTAATTGAATAAAAAATATAGCTGGGTGTAGTGGCTTGTGCCTGTAATACCAGTGTTTTGGGTAGCCAAGGCTAGAAAATTGCTTGAGGTCATGAGTTTGAGACCAGTCTTCAAAACACAGGGAGATCCCATCTTTACAAAAAATTTTTAAAATTTAGCCTGGAGTGATGGCCCACACCTTCAGTCCTGAGGCAGGAAAATAGCTCTTGCCCAGGATTTTGAGGTTGCAGTGAGGTAGTATAGTACTCTGCATTTCAGCTTGGGTGACAGAGCAAGATTCTGTCTCTAAATAAAATAAAATATTACCATTTAAAAACTTGTCTTAGCTGGGCTCGGTGGCTCAGCATGTAATCCCGTGCCTTTGGGAGGCTGAGGTGAGTGGATTGACTGAGCCCGCGGGTTCGAG
>NW_007231591.1:279096-281222 GCF_000164805.1 Carlito syrichta | reverse complement strand
TCCAGCAGGTGAGGCTACAGTGGCCGGGAGCGGCCACTGCACTCCAGTCGGGGGACAGAGTGAGACTCCAACTCAAAAACAAAAAACAAACAAAGAACAACAAAAAACTTGTCCTATGTTTTAAATAACTGGAGTTTTTAAATGTTAATTATAAGATATATAAACAAATATTAGCTATGCTTTTTAACCCATTTTTAAAAAATGATCTGTGGAATAGATTAGTAGAATTTAGAGACATAAAATGATGTCCTATCTAAAATGATCTCCTATCTTTACTGATCATGTTATAAACAAAATAGCTTATCTTTCCTAAAACCATTTTACAATTAAGTTTGAGAGATACAATAATTTTTACTAATAGAAATTAAAAGAAAAAAGCTAATTGTTGGTGAAATTTGTTTTAATGGGTTTAGTTACCCAATTCATATTAAAAATATCTGCCTGGAACAAGTTCGCCAACGTATATATATCAGCTAGCAAACACTGATCTTTCTCCAGTTTTAATCTTAATGTCCAGACACACTTTTGCCAATGTTTCATATTGATGACTTATATTCAATGATGAAACTTCTTTTAAAGGAAATAAATATTCTGCATAATTTAACTTAAGCACTGACAATCTATTTTACTTGTAATAAAATTCAGCAAATCTAGGGAATGCATTCCTCTGGCGACTCATTTACTCTTCAGAACATAATCATCAATGACCTAAGCAAATATAACACCCAACAAGGATTTTGCTAATTGAAATACAAATGATGTAATTAACACTTAATTATTTGAAGGCAGCAGAGCAATAATAGTATAGATATGCATTAGAAGTATTAAATCTGCTTTCTGATGCTGTTAAAAATATAAGCTCATCCCCATGTAACACTCAATTTTAAGTATAATAAAATTATCATTAGGTTCAGAATAATAAATTATAGTGGTCACACAAGTTATTTGATATTGTTTGTTAACATAATATCTTAAATAAAAGTACTGATTGGTATGTTTTAATAATACAAATTATTTGATAAGACTATTGATAATATTCTATTTGATAGTAAATGCTTTATTCAACGCGTACAAATTAAAATTCTAAGGCAAACTATATCACTGAATAATTTCAAGGTTATCTGGACTATCGGAGCTCCATAACTTTGGTATTATACAATGTTTAACTAAAAATTATGAGTTACATACAGACACATCTTTTGGGACTAACTCTTGACATGTGATGGCAGAAGAAAAAGCATAGTCTAATCCAAATTAATCCACTGCAATTAGACTCACATTTTTCAGGTGTAGGCAGAAAAGGAAGTAATTAAACAACTGTAACTTTCCAAAATCTCCAAAACCTTGTTGAAAATATTTTCAGATAATTTGAGTTCTATTTATCTACCTAACAAGAAATAGTTGGAAATGGATGAAGTCAAAGATTTCTGAGGAGCCCAACGAGTTGCAGTTCAGAGGGTAAAAGTGTGGACTTGGTTTGGATTTTAAAGCCTCATTTAAACAAGATATATCTTAAATTTCAGCACGTGACAGGATTTTTGACTTTTACAGTTTTTCCTCTAACTTCATCAATCTTTATTTATTTATTTTTAATTTTTTTTAGTTGGAGTCAGCCTCAAACTGCTGGACTCAGGTGATCCTTCTATCTTAACCTTCCAGGTAGCTCGAATTACAGGCATGTGCCACCATGCCTGGCTAATTTTTTTATTTATTGTAGAGATGAGTTCTTGCCAAGTTGCCCAGGCTGGTTTTGAACCCAGGGGCTCAAGTAATCCTCTCACCTCGACCTCCCAAGCGCTGGGATTATAAGTATGAGCCACTGCATCCAGTCTTCATCAGTAAATGGACGTATTCATGTATCCTAAAGTAGCTATTGCAGAAATAGAAGCTCATCCCTGTTCTTATTTTCCAAATTAGAAGTTGTGTTAATTTCCTATGGCTGTTTAAATAACATCATCTCAAACTTAGTGACTTAAATAAAACAATTTTATTATCTTAAAGTTCAAGAGGTCAAAGGCCTGAAATAGATCTTACTGTAATAAAATCAAGGTGTTGTCAGGGCTATGTTTCTCTTCAGAAGGATCCAGGGAAAAAATCCATTTTCTTTTTTTTTTTTTTCTTGAGTT
>NW_007231591.1:264049-279076 GCF_000164805.1 Carlito syrichta | reverse complement strand
CCCGGATGATTTTTTGATTTATTGTAGAGATGAGGTCTCGCTGCCCAGGTGGGTCTCAAAATCCATTTTCTTACCTTTTCCATTCTCTATAAGCTACCCATATTTCTTACTGTCCTTTCTTCTACATTCAGTGCAATATTTTGCATCTCTCTGGCATAGACAGTTGTGATTACATTGGGCTCAACCCAATTTATGTGAAATAATGTAAAATAATCAACTTATACTAAATTCAACAAATTAGCAACTTAAATTCCTTTACAAACTGTATCCTTTCCTTGCTAGTGACCTACATATTCACAGGTCCCAGGGTTCATGGATTGGACATTTTTGGGAGACCGTTATTCAGTTTACCCCAGAAGGCCCATTTTTACTCCAGTCTTCAATCTAGTCATAAAAAGTTTAGTTGTACAAAATATAACATCATCTTTTGTATTTGTAGATATTACTTCTCTAGCCAATGTAATCAATTTTCTTATTCAAAAATCATCACATATTTCAAACACTTCATCTACTTTGTAACAATCACAGAGTTGAGTATATGCTTTACTTTTTTACAATGAAAGTTATTAACAATAATGTTCTTTAAGAAATTTCCTCACCAATATACTTTAGTGCTATCTGTATTGTTGGGAGCTGGCCACGGAGGCCCACTGAGCGTTAGGGATCAGGAAGGGCCGTTGACCCCGAGACCACTAGGATGTGTTCGGGAGCTGTTGACCCCATTCCCTCCCTCCTTTTCCATTTGGCACTGCTACCAGGAGGACTCCTGCTGTCTCTAACAGAAAACTCTGAGACCAGAATGTACACAGCTAAACCTGGGAGTCTATTGTTCCCATTTTCCATGGTTTATGGTTTTCTGCTTTTAAACAATTTAAGTTTGACTTTGAGTCACATTGAGGAGACTTAGTGCAGGTCACAGGTTCTCTTGATGTGATTTTAGAAATTTATAGATATAGGTTTTAGAAAATAGTTTGTATAGATTAAGAAAATTTTAGTAACCATTTTGTTATAGAAGTGTGGTTAGTTCAGTTTGATTTAGGGGGGCCAGTGAAGTTTGAATAAGGCCGGCCGGTGCTAGGAGAGTGTAACCATAGCACCAACTGTTAAGAAACAAGTTTGAATTTGCATAGAATAGTAAAAGGTAATATATCATTATGTTGGTTTCAGGTGTCAGTATCGAATGATGTTATGTAGCAATAAACAATTAAGGGTACATAGAAACTGGATACTGGATACGAATTTCATGTTTTTCTTCATGTTTGAAAAATACATCTGCTTGAGAGTGGGGGATGTCCTGTGTGTACCTGGACTTGTTCACGGGAAAGGCACATGCTACCTTTTGTGTAACTATAGCAGCAGGACTTCCCGTGATGATAACTTTGCAGAGTTTAGGGATAAAAGCCCTGGGATTACACCCATTAAATGGCTTCTGCTCAATCTGAGCAGTTGTCTAGTTTCTTACTTTCTTCCTAATATCTATCCCTCCAGTTGAATCGCTGATGCCGTCACACCACCAGAGACCCCTGATCCCTGCAGGGGCAGGACCCTCGCACTGTATAAACCTAACTCTATTGTTATTAACAATCAATTTGTAAGTCCTGTAGTTTTTATTAGTTTATACAGGTGTATGTATTCCTTTGGCTGTTTCCTGAATCTAAGAAGGAAAAAAATATTCTGAGTTAATTTTAACTTTTGTTATTTTTAAAAATAAGAGTAATATTCATCATTACATAGATTAAAAAACAGAGTATGAGTTAGAATAAACTGCTGTGGTAGTAAGTAATAAATCTGGAAGAGATTCAAGATGAAAGTTTATTTTAAGACATAGTTATGTTGGGGTTACTCTGTTACTACAACCATCACTGGTGATCTCACATGCTTACAAGGTGAAGGTAAATTACTTAATGGGTACAGTGTGCATTAGTTGAGTGATAGATACTGAAAACCCTTGACTTGACCACTACGCAATCTATGCATGTAAAATAATTGCATCTGTACTCCATAAATTTATACAAAATAAAATAAAATGTGGACTGCAGGCACACTAGAGTTCGGACAACTTTTATAAATTTGAGAGTACACACTTTACCTAATTACTACTTTGTTATTAACATTAGAAATTCTAGTTTATCATTGCCAGGTTGAGGCAATCTTGATTTTTTTAAAATGTAGAATCTCTAAACAATAAATGTTTGCAACCAATTTAAAATAATGCCTAGGTCCATTAAAACAAGCATATGACTACATCTGCCATAGAGAACTACTATTAAAGTAGTAAGATTCATGTTTAAAATCTTAAACTCTAGATTGCTGCCATAAAAGAGTGTAAGGTTTTTATTAACTCTTTTAGGAAACCTTGCCATCATTGTGTGAGTTATCATTTTGTACAGTAACAATATTATTTTGTAAAATGTGAAGGATAATTTAATAAAATCTAAAGCAATTTGTAAAGCTTTCTAACTTATTGTAGTTATATAGTTCAAAGATTAATTTCATTCATGTTATAAACAAAATATGAAATAAAATTAGATAGGTATTTTTGAGACTACATATTTCCATTCTTTTTTGTATGCATTATAACCTATTTAGTATAGACTGCATGCCAGATAAGGGCCAGCTGCCTATCATTGATAATAATATCAAATTTTGATGTTGGAAATAATTCCTAAAATGTTCATTGATTTTCTGTAAAAAGTATTCATAAGGCTGCTCTGAGTGCAGCAATGTTTACAATTAATTCATCATAACCACTTACTAATTTCTTTGTTCCTTCTCCATTCTCACTGCTTCACTTGACTAGTCATAAAAAAAGTATTTACAATAACAGTAAAAATCCAGAACTACTTGACATGTTATGCATGTCTTCTACAGAAATAGCCTTATTAAATAAATATTAGGTAAAGGTGTTTTGTGCAAGTTTATAAATAAGATATTAATAGATAATATTTAATGAGAACTTCCTCTGCTCTAGGAGCTTCACATGTATTAGTACATTGCATTCTCATGAAAGCCTGATAGTTATTATTACTGTGCCAGTTTCCAAGAAAGAAACAAATTAGAGGAAAACAGGTGTATTTCTTTAGTATATAAAAACCTATATAAATCAAAAGTATTAGAAACATTAAAAATATGCTAACAACATTAATAGGCAATGAATGAGGATGCAATATAAATAAATGTAAGCATCAGAAAATTTACTTAGCTTTTTCTAGCAATTGAATAATTTTATTAACTTTCCAACAGACTTTAAAAATTCATAATTTTGATGTTGACATCAAACCCAGCAGGTTGATATTAAATCAATGTAGTGCTTTGGGGAGGGGTGTGTGTGTGTGCGCATATGTGTGTGTAATAACATATACAGAAACTTAGGAAATGTGAGAAGTTGAAATTTTATGTGTAACTTCCTATTTTAAATATTTTACTAGAAATATGTTTTAGTCCTATAATTAAAAATCTAGTTTATTATTTTTAAAAGCAGCTTTTGGTGCAGCAGATGACGTCACATCTGAAAGCCAAAGCTTTAACTTATTCTATCATTGTTACTTAATGTACATTTTTAGAACAAGAAGCTTATATTTAAATTAACTTTACAATAAATGAATACACATATTAAAACATTACTGTAGGTATATTTTTTATCTTCTTAATACATGCTCATTGAACATAAACTAATACTACTTGACATTTTTAATTATTTTCATAACTAATATAATTTGACAAAAATTAGTCAAGTGCCTATTGCTTACATTATTATTAGAATGCCCTATGCCCCAATAAACAATTTCCATATACTATTTAAATTTTTCTAGCTTTGTTTAAAATGTGGGCACTGGTGAATAAAAGGAAAAGGTGGCTATTATGACAATCAGCTTCTGGTATTACTGACTGTATGTCAAAACACAAGTCATTAAAATGTCTTTTCAGACATGTAGTAAAAGAACATGAGATGCCTTAAACTCTACCTAAACTGTAAACCTGAGGAAAATACATTTTCCCTTTTGCATAAATGAGCATCCACTCTCACAAAGACATTCTGATAGAAGGTTCTCGGTGATCCATTGTGATTTACTCATTTTAAAATGAAGGCTTACATTAGTGCCACATTAGGTGACGTCTGTCTACTTATCTCTAAATCTTTTACTTATTCTCTGTGAGTCTCTAGTCTAGAAGTAATTTTATGTAGTCCTGGAGGGTTTCCTTTTCTTTGCCAGAGAATAACTATACATTGGAAAATTAACATCAAGTATTCATGAGACATACAAAAACACAGACTATTACCTCATGGGTTTATTAAATCAGACTTAATGTAGATAAAATATGTATTTATTATAATTTACTGTACATTCATAGGGTGATTGACCAAAAAGAATGTACTGAGTTTTTGAGAATTGGTAATTATAGTGGTCTTTTATCATAACAGACTAATTTCTTATTCAATCTGCATCCATTGAAATATTTACAGAATGTACAATGTCATGGTCCACATCCTCTAACTACTAAGAGGCAAAATAAAATTGTTATAGACTAAATTTAGAAAAATTTGACTCATCGATTTAACCCTAACCCATCCTCGGAAGAGACATCAAAAATGGTTATAGCTAAGATAGTCACTAAGATTTCACTCTTTCTAGCGAAAATAAGGCTGTAAAAGAAAATTTCACTGACAGGTGATTCACTTTTCAGCTGGCAAAGCTTTATTTTACTTTTAGACAAAGAACGTAGCTTCTAAGGGCTGAAAGTTCCTTGTCTACGGAAGTACTGGGGATGATATAAATAAGAATTTAACTTATTATGTAAGCATATTTTTTAACCCAAATGATTGGTAAGAAAGTGAATATCTTGTGCTAACTTAGTTCTTCCTCTGACATCCCTGGGGAAGTATGATTCTCCTTTAAAATGTCCCCTAGCAACCCAGTAAGTGGATAGTTATTTCAGAAGATAATTATTTTATGTGAAAAACAAACTGACTTTTGACTGGCATGGTTTTATTCATGGTTTTGAGTTGTTTCTATAGCTTTGTGCAAACTAATGACCTTGAACTGGTAATCTCCAATGATATACTTCAAGTATAAATAAAAAGTGTTGAAGTGGAACCAAAGTGACTGAATGGAGTTACTGAGGCTGGCATCAAGTAGGGCAGTAGTCAAAAGGGTAAAGATGAAAAATAAGGTTTTATTTCTATGCTGCTTTAAAAAAAAAAAAGTCTTATGGTATATTAAAGTTATTTCTCCCACCTAATTGCCAATGCTCAGCTTTCTTTGCCTTGGAATTGTAAGTGATCATTTTCTTGAAGCCATATGATGATTACTATTGAGTTAAATGCTTCAAAAATTATCCAGTTGTAGAATTTCAGTATGAATAGCTGTTCTTTAAAAGTTCTTGACAGTGTAGCTTATCCAGTTCAAGCCAAGGACGTAAAAATCAGGTCAAGATGCCTAATTCCACCTAGATATCTCATTTTCCACTTTTGCCTTTCAACAATACTGCTAAGATGCAAAAGAGTAATGAGACAAACTCAGGGTAAAATGATCTGGCCATGTCCTCTGAATAGAAAGAAACATATCAGGAGTTTGCTACTAAAGTTATATAATTTCATATTTTAAAATATATGAAAATCCAAGGCACACACTAAATAATAAAATGCCATATGTTTTATAATAAAATGATTTTTATAGACATTTTCTAGAAAATTAAGTTTTCATTTTACAGTTAAGAATTAAGGCTTTTCACTTCTTTATATATGTTTTTTTCAACTCTTTACCACCACCTTCTTATTTTTAGTTACATTAAGAGCACTTACTTTGAATTCACCTGAAAGATTTAGGGATATATGATCAGACACCTGCCTACTATCAAAACCAATTATTGATCTGTAGCTGTGGATAGGCCGCTCACAAGGAGACATGCAAAAAATGTAGAAATAAAGAATGTTTAAAATTATCCTTCTCTTATCCACTTCATTATCACTATCTAAAGGAACAGTCACCCCTATTATAGTCTTGACATACCATCAGCATACTTGTCATTTCTTTGACTAGGCTTTGTATAATGTTCACAGTTTTGTACATGAGGTAATAAACAGAATAATGTAGTAATAAAATTTTATTATTATTTTCCCAACTTCATCTCTAAGGAATAACAAATTGAAAGATTCAAAGATCCCCAGCGTTTAACTTGGCTTAGTATTCCTTTGGAACTAAGTAGTCTGTTATAAATGCCTTAATCAAAGCCAGAAGGACTCTCGCTGCCCGCCTGCTGTCACTCTGTAAGTAGGAAAGTGCACTGTGGTTGCTTTGAGTCAAGAAGAGAGAAGTCCCTCAGAATCTTGATTCCCCTTCAGCTAAATCAAAAGAGGGCTGCTTTGTAGACTTGTGCTTATGAGTAGAATCTTGCAGTGGCCATCAGCTCCATACCCTGACATTTCAGTCCTAATTCTTATATCAAGCAGCATAATTTTATATGGTCTCCTTAAATACAGATAGTTCTCACTTTACGTGGCTCTGTTATGTGTGAATTTCAGATACCATGATTCAGTTTAGTAATACCAGTCCCCCAATAATGTGTTCACATTTCAGTTACCACAGTATATTCACTGTGAATAATTACCTTAAGTGTAAACTTTGCTGCTAGCTCTTCGGTCCACAAAATGCAACTTAACAGATATCTATCATGGTCAATAAATTATCATGTCACTTCTGTTAATGTCTGGAGGTGATTGTTATAGAGTTCATGTGCATGCTTGTGTATTTTCTTTTTGTCCTCTAGTGATAAACTCACTTTAATTTTACAAAAAAGAATAATTGAATCAAATAATTGACCAAAAACAATGGAAGTGCAATATAAATAGGAAAAATGATTATACGAAAAGCGAAATTAGAATCCCAGACTTTCATATCCTGTTGATTGAGAATTAACTCTGGAGATTTGATCTCACCCCTTTCTCACACTACTGGGCTTCCCGTTCAAGGGTTTGGCTTGTCTGAATACCTCCAAAAACATTCTTGGGCAGATCAGAAAATAGACCTGAAGGTTGCCTGTGCTGTGACATTGTAATTGTGCACAGAAACTGACCACTTCATTCCCCTGCTGAAAATAAGTTTGGGATCAAACAATGTAACTTTTGGCACATGTTTCCTAGAAATATGGAGTCGAGATTTATTTTCGTCTATAACAGGAACTCTAAGACATTTTTATATAGGGCTAAAGAGTAAACACCATAGGCTTTGTGTTTCATCTGTGGGTTTCTTTGTTCCCACCACCTGGCCATTGTAAAGTGAAAACAGCCATAGACAACAGGTAAACAAATGAATGAGGTTCAGTAAAAGTTTATGGACATTATTATTTGAATTTCAAGAAATGCAAATTTCATTATGATAGTTTACTCTTCTTTTGATTTTTATAAATCATTATAATCTACAAATCATGCAAAACAAATGGTAGGCTAGATTTGGCCATAATTTGACAACTCCTACTTTTAAAATACCCACAAAATATAAATATTAGGAAAAAATGCAAATAATGTTTAACAAATACTTGCTGGTCAAAATAAATGAAAATATCTATTTTTAGAAGGAAATTAAATTTGCAGATAGCAATTTGAATATCAGATTTAATTTACCAGGGTGACCCTCTCCTAATAATCTACATAAAATATGAACATATACCTTCATATTGTACTCCCTGTTTCCCCTTTTATCTTTATATTTCCACATAACTAACCATCACGAGTTATTTTATGCCATCTTGATTATTTGCTTACTGCCTCCTGAACATAATTTAAGCTATAACAAGGCAGGTACTTTTATTGTTTTTTTGTTTTTGTTTTTGTTTTTTACCAGCACTAAGAACACTGACTAGAAATTAGTAAACCCTCAGTGAATATTTGTAGCAGAATTAATCTGAAGAAGTATGAGTTTATAATCTAGGAACCCAATAAATAACTAAGGAAAAGTTAATTGAGAGGATACAATGTAAATCCTAATTCATAATTAATAATTTCCAATGATTGAGGCAAGCTTCTGAAAATATATTTTTTTTCCTAATTTGGGAGAAAAATATTAACAGCATTATCAGAAAGTGGCATTTTCTTTTCAATATGTGAGTACCTACACAAATGATTTTAATATGATAGAATTATAATTACACTGCCAAATATATGAATTCATTACCTATTTCTATCCATGCTTCAGAGATAGGTATTGGCGATGATCACCAATAGAGATTCTTGAGCCACTTGATAGGGACAGAGCCAATAGAACTATTTAAAAGAAATTTGTAAATTATATGCAACAAAAATACCTCAGATTAGAACATTAAGACAACAGACTAGTGAAGATGAATTTATAACACATCTGAAAATAAGCTACATGTATATTTGTTATACAATGTATTTACTTATAATATTCTTATAATAAAGAATAATAGATATTTTAAAAATAACTACCCGAGAGAGATTAAAAAATGACTTATTAAAATTTTGATGCATATAAAATTTAGAAAACAATGGCCAATAAATATAGTGGGTTCAAAATACATATGCATAAATCATTTGTGCATAAAGCATAACTTTATGATTTTGTAACTGAATTTCTATGTTCATAAACTTCCTTCCAAAAGAAACTTTTTAAAAGTCAAATCTTGTTACTGAAACCTTATGTCTCTTTTAAAAAATATTTTAGATTTAGGGTGCACAAGTGCATGCGTGTTGCACAAACACATTACATACTTGTGAGGATTGGGCTTCAGGTGGTCAGTTACCCAGATAGTAAACATTGTATCTGATAGGTAACTTCTGAACCCTAATTCCCGTCTCCATTTCCCCTATTTTAGTGTCCCCAGTGTCCATTATTTCCATCTTTTTGGCCACTTAGCTCCCACTTCTAAATGAGAACATGTGGCATTTGGTTTTCTGTTTGAGTTTGCTTACTAAAGATGATGCTCTGCACCTCCAAACTTGATTTGCTCTGAGATGCATAATAGCCTCAACTCCAACGAATAGTGGCTAAAGTACGAACAAAACATGTCAGCAGTTAATGATATATGTTATATCCTTTCAAAATATCTCGTTTGTTGGGCACGGTGGCTCACGCTTATAATCTCAACACTTTGGGAAGTCAAGGTGAGAGGATTGCTCCTGAACCCACGGGTTCGAGCCCAACCTGGGCAACTTGGCAAGACCTCATTTCTACAATAAATCAAAATATTAGGAGGGCGTGGTGGTGTGTGCCTGTAGTTCCAGCTGTTTGGAAGGCCGAGAGGCAGAAGGATCGCCGGGGCTCAGCAGGCCGAGGCTGCAGTGGCCATGAGAGTATGCCACTGCACTCCAGCCTGGGCTACAGAGTGAGACTCTGACTCAAAAAAAAAGAAAAAGAAAAGAAAAAGAAGAATATCACTGCCACTTTCATTTTTTGAATCATCCTTTGGTTAAGTTTTCATATGTGCTTTTCCATTGACATCTCAAAGAGATAGATGATGTTATTCCCATTTTGCATATGAAGAACCCCAACATTTGGAATACTTGGTTATCTTACTAAAGTTTGTAAGGCTCACACTTTTTCAATTTTATTAACATTTATAAAATACCATGTACTTGAAGATATTTAAAGTAGTTGATGAAGAGTTGGGGTGTAAAGTCCAAATAAAAGACAAAAATAATAAAATAATTAAAATTATTTTTTAAGAAATTTCTTACATTTTCAATAAATGCATATTAGAAATAAGACTATATAAATATACACAGGTATAAATACCCATATTTTTTAAAGTTTAAATCTAGTTTGAAATCAGCATTTTTTCTTCTCCCACCTCTTGCTTACACCAGAGAAATGGAGCTTGGCATCACTGTCATAAATGAAATTGTTTTCTCTCCTCTCCATCTCCCAGCAGAAATGGTTGGATTCTTTGTGTAGTTAATATGACTCCGGTGTAATAGAGTAAATTAAATGTCCTTATCCATCATGTATTTATCTATGATTTTGCTCTCACTATTCAATCATCTCTTGGTGGGTATATCATTATGTGCTCAGATCATTATCTACAAGTGTATGTTTGTATTTCTGAACCATATGAAGTACAGCATTTTTTAAAAGTCAGGCATCAAGGCTAACTGTGTGAAACAGAGCTAACATAAAGTTCTTCAAAAGCTTTGACATTAAATAAAAATAAAAATACATCCTATAATTCTGATATGTCAAAGAAAATTTCACATGCATAGAAATGCCCCAAATTCCAGGTTGTTATGAGACACATGAAATATTATTGCTAGGAAAGACCATGAAAAACAAATAGACTTACTAATGATTAGCCATAAAAAAATAACACTTTTTTGGGTGCTTGATTTAGTGATGTATTGCTATAGTTTCAAAGAACTAAGAACATATCTTCTGTGATGTTTTTCATGAATTCTTCTTTTTGTTTTTTTTTTTGCAAGGTATGCCTTACAATGTCAGCATATGTGTTTCCCAAACATAAACGTGCATTAGCCACAAAAATACTTTATATGGCTGTTTACAGCAGCTTTATTTATAATAGCTAAGACTAGAAACATCCCAGGTTTCCATTAACAGGAGAATGAATAAACATATTATTAGTAATCAATTTAAAAAGAATTAACTAGTGATACACATATGACAACATGAATGAATCTCCAAAATATTTGCTGATTGAAGGAAACTTCAGATAAAAGAGCATAAAATGTGTGATTTTCATTCATATGATGATCAAGAAAAGGCAAAACTAATTTAAATTGAAAAATACTCAAAAGAATGATTGTCTTTGGAGATGTGGAAGGTGAGATTGACTGGGAAGGGCCATGAGGGACTTTCTGAGGCACTGGCAATACTATCTTATTAGGGGTTTGGGTACATAGCTGTATAAAATTGTGAAAATTTATTTAAAGGAACATTTAAGATTTGTGCATCTCAGTGAATATAAATTTTGCCTAAAATATCAAAATAATATTTGATATATAATTAATAATACATATGCAAATGTGTTTAGGATAAAGTATATTCATGTCCACAACTTTGACATTTATTTAAAACTTGAATGAATAGAGAAATGATAGGTGGATAATTATGTGATAAAGTCATGTAGAATAACAGTAATGATATTATCTAGATGAGTATATGAATGCTCACTGTGTGATTGTTTTCACTTTTTACGTGTTCAGAATTTTATAATATATTTTTATTTTGTATTTGTATTTGTATTTGAGATCCATGGGGTACATGTGCATATTTGTTACATGAATATATTGTGCAGTGGTGGGGATTAGGTCTCAGATGGCCCCTTCCACAGATGGTGAAAATGTGCCTCGTAGGTAGTTTCTGAACCCTAACCCCTTCCTATTTCCCCCCATTGGTGTCCCAATGTCTATTATTTCTGCCTTTGTGACTGTTTAGCTCCTACATAAGAGTGAGTACATGCAGTGTTTGGTTTTCTGTTTCTGAGTCAGTATTTACTTAGGATGATGATCTCCAGTTCCAGCCATGTTGTTGCAAAGGATGAGTTCATTCTTTTTTTTTTTTTAATGGTTCCATAGTATTCCATGGTGTATATATACACCACATTTTCATTATCCACTGATCGGTTGATAAGCATTTAGGTTGATTCCACATCTTTGCAATTGTGAATTGTGCTGTGATTAACATGTAGGTGCAGGTGTCTTTTTTATATAATGACCTCTCTTTCTTTAGATAGATACCTAATAGTGGAATTTATTTATCAAATGGTAGATCTACTTTTAGTTCTTTGAGTAATCACCATACTGCTTTCCATAGAGGTTGTACTCATTTACACTCCCACCAACAGTGTATAAGTATTCCCCTTTCTCCCCATGTATGCCAACATCTGGTTTTTAGATATTTTTTTAATAATGGCCATTCTGACTGGTGTAAAGTGGTATCTCATTGTGGTTTTAATTTGCGTTTCTCTGATTATGAGTGATGGAATATGTTGGCAAAATAAATATGATTAAAAATAGCTATTTTATATGTAACTGAATTGATAAGGCTACTGAAAAGCCAGAAATGAGAAGATTTTTAAAGTAGAGTTAAACAAGTTAAACAAATAAAAAATTTAAAAAGAGAGAATGAAAGGAGAAAGATACTGAAGCATAAGTCAATGTCTATATATGGGTAGTACTGCAACTAGTGTAGAACTTAAAATCAGAGGAAGTGAGTGATAAAATTTGATAAACATTAGAAGTATGACATCAAGTCATTTTTGATGGAAAAAATAAGAAAAATCTACTGATTAAATTTAAAATAGTAGATAATGAAGGATAGACGTTGCATGGGCAAAGAATATTGGGCCCTACCTAGGAAATGGTGCCTAGAAAAGATTTGTATTATATTTTATGCTTTACTTATATTTTTTGCTTTAATGATCATACTAAAAGTCATAATAAATTAAAATGACAATAGTGACCTGGTAGATGGGATAAGAGAGAGATTAGGGATAAGGAGATCATTAACTAACATATTTCTGTGCTATAAGAACAAACAAGTCCATTTGAGAAGCACATGTGTTATCCCAGTTCTGCAAGCATAACACGATAAGGTTTCAGCGAAGGTAGTAAAAATGCTGATGTAAACCACATAGCCATTGATAACTGATTAGCTGTGGAAGGCAGAGCTAATTTGTCAACTGAAATTTGATGTCACATTAGATGGAAATTTTGCTGACAGGGTATATTTGAGATAATATATTAATAGTTTTCTGAATTGACATTTATGCTTTGTATTTAGCCAAGATATACTTAGTTACAGAAAAATGGAATTTATACATTTCACATTCAAAATTGTTTTTGTTTAGTGAACATAATGTTAAGTGAACAAAACCTGGCACACAAAGACAAATACAGCATGATCTCACTTATATGTAGAATCTAAAAGAGTAAAACTCAGAAGCGGGGAGTACAATGCTGGTTACAGGGACTGGGAGTAGGGTGGTGAAGATTAGTGAGATTGTTGTCAAAGAATACAAACTTTCAGTTGGAAAAGACAAATTGGTTAAAGAAAACTATTGTACAACACCTGACTTTAATTAATAACAATGTATTGTCTACTTGAAAATTGTGGAGAAGAGATTTTAAACATGCTCTAAAAAATAAGTATATGAGCTAATCTGTATGCTAATTAGTTCATTTAACCATTCCACAATGTATACATATTTCAAAGCCTCATGAAGGATGCCTTAAATGTACACAGATTGTATTTGCCAATTTTTTAAAAAGTAGTGTTGTTTTTTTTTTACATAATTTGTTCTTTGAAGAGAAAAATTATCATAAAATGTTATATTTTTTAATATGAGCATTAGAATTCCAGGAAGATGGCAACAGTTAGTTGGACTGCATGAGTGCCTGTGTGAGTGAGTGTATGGATAAATTTGTGTGCACGTCTGTGTGTAAGTGGGGGTGTGAGTGGCTGACTCAGTGGAGAATCAGGAGCAAGTGCCAGGGGTCTCCTAGTGAAGCAGCTGGTGCTGCAGTTACTCCACTTGGACCCTAACACTTCCCAGGGTACAGAAGCTGAGTGTCATATTTGAAATCATGAAAGCCCTTCCTGGGAAGAAGCTGCTAGAGTGACTGCCATTGCTAAACTCTGTCCCACCACTGTAACACCAGACTGGACACTGGAAGTGAGAACCATGGAGGGAGCACAGTGAGGGAGCCAGAGGCAAAGTCTCAAAGAAGAGCCAGGCAATGACCACCCTGATCCTGGACTTGATAACACTGTCTCCAACACCAGGATAGGCTGCAAGCCTCTACCATTAGGTCCTGAGACCTGGAGACTGTGGTACTTCCTGTAGAGGAAGCAATCCTTTCCAAACCAGAGTGAAGCAGAAACAGCAGTCTGTAGAGGAAAAAAGTTCAGGAAGATAAGTGCTCCAGTGTAGCTTCTGCAGAATAACAAATCTGCATCTTAAGACTAGGGGGTGATCTCTGTATTGCTTTGGAGCTGCTCTGTATGAAACCAGAGAGGATTGTCCCCAGGACACAAGCCCTGGTAGGTAACGCTAGATGCGGAGCCCGAGATGATTCACTTTCCCACCCTGAACCAGCTGCTGGGTGATAGACACATACAGTGAATCTGACCAAGAAGGAGGCTGGTGAGTGTCTAGCTGACTCTTACCCCCACCCCTTGCCCCCAGCAATGAGTGAAAGAGATCAGAAGAGCAGGATAGAGGCCAGAAGCCCCATTCCCCTGCCACAAACTCCCTGCCATGGGAGCTATTACCACACTGAAAGAAGGAAGGGGGAGAGAGCCTAGGAGACACTGAGTCAAGTTACTGCCACCCAACCCCCCCAAGGGTACATGCTGGCAATCAATTGCAGGCTACAGGGGGTAAAGATTCTAACATTTCAACAGCTAAGAAGGAACCCGCAGAAACAAACCTGCAGTAGTATAACCTGCCACAAGAGAGAGCCCCCCCCAAATAGATACACTAAAACTGAGAAATCTCTACCAGTAAGTTGTTTGGGTTTTGCTGGTTTTGTTTTGTTTTGTTTTGTTTTGTTTGCTTGTTTTGAGTTGGAGTCTCACTCTGTCACCCAGACTGGAGTGCAGTGGCCGCTCCCGGCCACCACAGCCTCGCCTGCTGGGCTCTGTCGATCCTTCCGCCTCAGCCTTCCAAGTAGCTGGAATTACAGGCATGCGCTACCACGCCCGGCTGATTTTTTGATTTATTGTAGAGATGAGATCTCGCTGCCCAGGCGGGTCTCGAACCCACGGGTTCAGGCAATCCACTCGCCTCAGCCTCCCAATGGCGCGGAATTACAGGTTGAGCCACGGAGCCTGGCTGCTGTTTTTGTTTGTTTGTCTTGTTTGTTTGCTTTCCTTGTTTGTTCATTGGTTTTCTCTTTTCTTTCCTACTTTTTTTCTCTCTGTTTTTTTTTTCTTGTTTTTCTCTTTCTTCATCCTTCCTTTTTCTCTCCTTCTTCCCTCCCTTTTCTTTCTTATACTCTATATTGGACTCAGGGACTAAACAAGCATATCCACTGAAAGGTCATATTGTTGGAGA